>NC_057398.1:53853596-53904440 GCF_019320065.1 Cervus canadensis | reverse complement strand
AATGTCTGTTTAGTTCTTTGGCCCATTGTTTGATTGGGTCATTTATTTTTCTGGAATTGAGCTGCAGGAGTTGCTTGTATATTTTGAGATTAATCCTTTGTCCGTTTCTTCATTTGCTATTATTTTCTCCCAATCTGAGGGCTGTCTTTTCACCTTACTTATAGTTTCCTTTGTAGTGCAAAAAGCTTTTAAGTTTCATTAGGTCCCATTTGTTTAGTTTTGCTTTTATTTCCAATATTCTGGGAGGTGGGTCATAGAGGATCTTGCTGTGATTTATGTCGGAGAGTGTTTGCCTATGTTCTCCTCTAGGAGTTTTATAGTTTCTGGTCTTACATTTAGATCTTTAATCCATTTTGAGTTTATTTTTGTGTATGGTGTTAGAAAGTGTTCTAGTTTCATTCTTTTACAAGTGGTTGACCAGTTTCCCAGCACCACTTGTTAAAGAGGTTGTCTTTTTTCCATTGTATATCCTTGCCTCCTTTGTCAAAGATAAGGTGTCCATAGGTTCGTGGGTTTATCTCTGGGCTTTCTATTCTGTTCCATTGATCTATATTTCTGTCTTTGTGCCAGTACCATACTGTCTTGATGACTGTGGCTTTGTAGTAGAGTCTGAAGTCAGGCAGGTTGATTCCTCCAGTTCCATTCTTCTTTCTCAAGATTACTTTGGCTATTCGAGGTTTTTTTGTATTTCCATACAAATTGTGAAATTCTTTGGTCTAGTTCTGTGAAAAATACCGTTGGTATCTTGATAGGGATTGCATTGAATCTATAGACTGCTTTGGGTAGAATAGCCATTTTGACAATATTGATTCTTCCAATCCATGAACACGGTATGTTTCTCCATCTGTTTGTGTCCTCTTTGATTTCTTTCATCAGTGTTTTATAGTTTTCTATGTATAGGTCTTTTGTTTCTTTAGGTAGATATACTCCTAAGTATTTTATTCTTTTTGTTGCAATGGTGAATGGTATTGTTTCCTTAATTTCTCTTTCTGTTTTTTCATTGTTAGTATATAGGAATGCAAGGAATTTCTGTGTGTTAATTTTATATCCTGCAACTTTACTATATTCATTGATTAGCTCTAGTAATTTTCTGGTAGAGTCTTTAGGGTTTTCTATATAGAGGATCATGTCATCTGCAAACAGCGAGAGTTCCACTTCTTCTTTTCCTATCTGGATTCCTCTTACTTCTTTTTCTGCTCTGATTGCTGTGGTCAGAACTTCGAACACTATTTGAAAGAGTGGGAGGGTGGCACCTGTCTTGTTCCCCTGATTTCAGGGGAAATTGCTTTCCAATTTTTCACCATTGAGGGTGAGCTTGCTATGTGGGTTTGTCATTATATAGCTTTTATATGTTTGAGGTATGTTCTTCTATTCCTGCTTTTTGGAGAGTTTTTAATCAATAAATGGTGTTGAATTTTGTGTCAAAGTTCGTCTGCACCTCTATTGAGATTAACATATGGTTTTTATCTTTCAATTTGTTAATGTGGTTGTATTACATTGATTGATTTGCGGAATATTGAAGAATCCTTGCATTCCTGGGATAAAGCCCACTTGGTCGTGGTGTATGATTTTTTTAATATGTTGTTGGATTCTGTTTGCTAGAATTTTGTTAAGGATTTTTGCATCTATTTTCATCAGTGATATTGGCCTGTAGTTTTCTTTTTTTGTGGCATCTTTGTCTGGTTTTGGAATTAGGGTGATGGTGGCCTCATAGAATGAGTTTGGAAGCTTACCTTCATCTGCAATTTTCTGGAAGAGTTTGAGTAAGATAGGTGTTAGCTCTTCTCTAAATTTTTTGGTAGAATTCAGCTGTGAAGCCATCTGGTCCTGGGCTTTTGTTTGCTGGAAGATTTCTGATTACAGTTTCGATTTCCTTGCTTGTGATGGGTCTGTTAAGATCTTCTATTTCTTCCTGCTTCAGTTTTGGAAAGTTATACTTTTTCTAAGAATTTGTCCATTTCTTCCAAGTTGTCCATTTTATTGGCATAGAGCTACTGGTAGTAGTCTCTTATGATCCTTTGTATTTCAGTGTTGTTCTGTTGGATCTCTCCATTTTCATTTCTAATTTATTTGGTTCTTCCTCTTTGTTTCTTAATGAGTCTTGCTAATGGTTGTCAATTTTGTTTATTTTTTCAAAAAAACCAGGCTTTTAGCTTTGTTGATTTTTTGCGTTATGGTCTCTTTTAGTTTTCTATTTGCATTATTTCTGCCTTAATTTTTAAGATTTCTTTCCTTCTGCTAGCCCTGGGGTTCTTCATTTCTTCCTTCTCTAATTGCTTTAGGTGTAGAGTTAGGTTATTTATTTGGCTTTTTTCTTGTTTCTTGATGTAAGCCTGTAATGCTATGAACCTTCCCCTTAGCACTGCTTTTACAGTGTCCCATAGGTTTTGGGTTGTTGTGTTTTCATTTTCATTCATTTCTATACATATTTTGATTTCTTTTTGATTTCTTCTATGATTTGTTGGTTATTCAGAAGCGTGTTATTTAGCCTCCATGTGTTTGAATTTTTAACAATTTTTTCCTGTAATTGAGATCTAATCTTACTGCACTGTGGTCAGAAAAGATGACTGGAATGATTTCAATTTTTTTGAATTTTCCAAGACTAGATTTATGGCCCAGGATGTGATCTATTCTGGAGAAGGTTCCGTGTGCACTTGAGAAAAAGGTGAAGTTGATTGGTTTGGGGTGAAATGTCCTATAGATATCAATTAGGTCTAGCTGGTCCATTGTGTCATTTAAGGTTTGTGTTTCCTTGTTAATTTTCTGTTTAGTTGATCTATCCATAGTTGTGAGTGGGGTATTAAAGTCTCCCACTATTATTGTGTTACTATTAATTTCCTCTTTCATACTCGTTAGCTTTTGCCGTACATATTGCGGTACTCCTATGTTGGGTGCATATATATTTATAATTGTTATATCTTCTTCTTTGATTGATCCTTTGATCATTATGTAGTGTCCTTCTTTGTCTCTTTTCACAGCTTTTATTTGAAAGTCTATTTTATCTGATATGAGTATTGCGACTCCTGCTTTCTTTTGGTCTCCATTTGCATGAAATATTTTTTCCAGCCCTTCACTTTTAGTCAGTATGTGTCTCTTGTTTTGAGGTGGGTCTCTTGTAGACAGCATATATGGGGGTCTTGTTTTTGTATCCATTCAGCCAATCTTTGTCTTTTGGTTGGGGCATTCAACCCATTTACATTTAAGGTAATTATTGATAGGTGTGGTCCGGTTGCCATTTACTTTGTTGTTTTGGGTTCCCGTTTATACAACCTTTCTGCATTTCCTGTCTAGAGAAGATCCTTTAGCATTTGTTGAAGAGCTGGTTTGGTGGTGCTGAATTCTCTCAGCTTTTGCTTGTCTGTAAAGCTTTTGATTTCTCCTTCATATCTGAATGAGATCCTTGCTGGGTACAGTAATCTAGGTTGTAGGTTATTCTCTTTCATTACTTTCAGGACGTCCTGCCATTCCCTTCTGGCCTGGAGGGTTTCTATTGATAGGTCAGCTGTTATCCTTATGGGAATCCCTTTGTGTGTTATTTGTTGTTTTTCCCTTGCTGCTTTTAATATTTGTTCTTTGTGTTTGATCTTTGTTAGTTTGATTAATATGTGTCTTGGGTTGTTTCGCCTTGGGTTTATCCTGTTTGGGACTCTCTGGGTTTCTTGGACTTGAGTGGCTATTTCCTTCCCCATTTTAGGGAAGTTTTCAGCTATTATCTCCTCGAGTATTTTCTCATGGCCTTTCTTTTTGCCTTCTTCTTCTGGAACTCCTATGATTCGAATGTTGGGGCGTTTCACATTGTCCCAGAGGTCCCTGAGGTTGTCCTCATTTCTTTTGATCCTTTTTTCTTTTTTCCTCTCTGCTTCATTTATTTCCACCATTTTATCTTCTACCTCACTTATCCTATCTTCTGCCTCCGTTATTCTACTCTTGGTTCCCTCCAAAGTGTTTTTGATCTTATTCATTGCATTATTCATTTTTAATTGACTCTTTTTTATTTCTTCTAGGTCTTTATTAAACAATTCTTGTATCTTTTCAATCTTTGTCTCCAGGCTATTTATCTGTAACTCCATTTTGTTTTCAAGATTTTGGATCATTTTTATTATCATTATTCTAAATTCTTTTTCAGTTAGATTCCCTATCTCCTCCTCTTTTGTTTGACTTGGTGGGCATTTTTCATGTTCCTTTACCTGTTGGGTATTTCTTTGCTTTTTCATCTTGTTTAGATTGCTGTATCTGGAGTGGGCTTTCTGTATTCTGGAGGTCTGTGGTTCCTTTTTATTGTGGAGGATTAACCCAGTGGGTGGGGTTAGACGATTGGCTTGTCAAGGTTTCCCGGTTAGGGAAGCTTGCGTCAGTGTGCTGGTGCGTGGAACTTGATTTCTTCTTTTTGGAGAGCAATGGAGTGCCCAGTAATGAGTTTTGAGATGGGTCTATGTGTTAGGTGTCACCTTGGGCAGTCTGTATGTTGGCATTCGGGGCTATGTTCCTGTGTTGCTGGAGAATTTGCGTGGTATGTCTTGCTCTAAAACTTACTGGCTCTTGGGTGGTGGTTGGTTTCAGTGTAGGTATGGAGGCTTTGGACGGTCACTTATTGCTTAAAGTTCCATGTAGTCAGGAGTTTTCTGGTGTTCTCAGGTTTTGGGCTTAAGTTTCCTGCCTCTGGATTTCAGTTTTATTCTTCCTGTAGTCTCAGGACTTCTCCAACTATACAGCACTGATAATAAAACTTCTAGGTTAATGGCGAAAAGATTCTCCCCTGTTAGGGACACCCAGAGAGGTTCACAGAGTTACATGAACAGGAGAAAAGGGAGGAGGGAGAAAAGGGAGGAGGGAGATAGAGATGAGCAGGAGGAGAAAAAGGGGGACTCAAGAGGAGAGAGACAGATCTACGCAGCTGTCTGTTCCCAGAGTGTTCTCCGTATCTCAGACACCTACAAGGATTCACAGAATTGGATTGGGAAGAGAAGGGGAAAGGAGGAAATAGAGGTGTTCTGAGGTAGAAAACAGAGAGTCAAGATTGGGAGAGAATAATCTTCGGTTTAAAGATAGGGCTTCTCTTTTTTTTGGTAAGGTTATAGTGTAGTGAAAATGAAAATGAAGAGTAGTAGAGGAGTACTAGAGGACTTTAAAAGAAATAAGAGAAAAAGAAAAATAGAAAATAAAAGAGAAAACGGAAAGAAAAAAAAGAAGAAAAAAGAAAAAAAAGAAAAAGAAAAAAAAGAAAGAACAAACAAAAAAAAAGAAAAAAAAAAAATTTTTTTTTTTTCCCCCTAATTAAAAAAATCGTAAAAATCTATGAAAATGAAAGTTAAGGAGTAATGGGGGAGTAATAGGGAATTTTAAAGGAAAATAAAAGAGAAAAAATAAAAAAGAAAAAATATAAAAAGAAAAAAAAATTTTTTTTTTTTTCTTACTTAGAAAAAAAAAAAGTAAAAATATATCTAGGAGTTTCTCTGGAGCTGCTGCGGTCAGTGTGGGTTCGGCTCAGTTTCAGATAGCTCCTCGTTCCAGCTTACACTTCTCCATATCTACAGGGCCCATCCGGTGAAGTCGGTGTTTTCTACAGGGATTTTAATCTGTTGCACCAGTCCCTTCTGAAGCGGTTCCCTTTGTTTATTTGGCTTCTGTTTGCGGGTCTCTTCAGAGCCTCATTTCCGCCCTGACACAGGCGGGCGGAGGTGGACTCTTATTCAGTTAGCTAGTTCCGTTGCGCTGCTGGGAGGGCACGCTGCGGGGAGGGGCTGGCGCTGCCGGGAGGGGCTGACGCTGCTTTCTCGGTCTGCGCTGCTCAGGCTCCCGGCTCTTCTATATGGAGCGCGCCCCGCGCTGCCCTAGGTTCCAGCCCTCGGGTGTTACACAAAAGCGCGGAGCGAAAAGCTGCGCCTGCTCTCTGTGCCTTCCCCGTCAGAGCGGTCCAGGCAGCGAGGGGCTTGATGGGCGCACTATCCCCAGGTGTGGCACCCTCACTCCCTTCCGCGGACCCAGTCTCAGTTTCCGCTGACGCCAGTCGGGTGCGCGCGCCTTCCGCCCTCTGCGTCCCCAGCCCCAGTCCCCGCCCGCGCCGGTCGGGTGCCTGCGCCCTGTGTCTCGCCGCGACCTTCCCCTCCCCCCGGCCTCCTGCCTCCGGCGGGGCTGGGCGGGTCCGCAGCCTGCGACCTCTTCTTGGGACTTTCTCCGTCCCTTTGTTCTGCGAACGGCCGGCAGTGTGTTCCGGCCGGTCAACTCTCTCCCCCTTGGTCTCCCACAGTTCAAGTTGGCACCTCACAGAAGCTCCCTCCGATTGTCCTCAGGGCACTCAGGCCCGGACCCTACTCCAAGCAAGGCCGCCTAAGACTCCCTTCCCGGGACGGGTCTCCGTCCTTAGCTCTTTTGTCTCACTTTTTATCTTTTATATTTTGTCCTACCTCCTTTCGAAGACAATGGTCTGCTTTTCTGGGCGCCTGATGACCTCAGCTAGCGATCAGAAGTTGTTTTGTGAGGTTTGCTCTGCATTCAGTTATTCTTTTGATGAATTTGTAGGAGAGAAAGTGGTCTCCCCGTCCTACTCCTCCGCCATCTTGGCTCCTCCCCCGAGATACTATTTCATTTCCACAAAATTGGCAAAAAAATTAAAATCCCAGTAATAGCAAATATGGACAAAAGTGTAAGAAACTGAAAACATTCAGTACTGGTGGGAATATAAATAGGTAAAAGCACTTTGAAGAGCACTTTGGCTTATCAAGTAAAGTTTAATACTTAGGCTTTGCATTATGGAGGACTCTTCCAAAAGCACATAGGAGATAGGGTGAAATGCTTAAAGCTGTAGAAAAAAAAAACAAAACTGTGATATATTCACAGAATCTAAAATAAATCAAAGTTTCAAAATGCAATGTTGAGTGGCAAAAAGCAAGTTGCAAAAGAATACGTATGTGATATTAACTTTCTGTAAATTATTTATGAATATGTCACCATGTAGAAAATAATTTTTTTAAAACATTCATGGGAATGATATGTACCAAACTTAGGAAATGTTTTTTCCTAACAATGAGGGAGTGAAAAGCGATGGAAAATTGTGTTTTGAGTTGTAGCTGTTACTTTATTTACAAAAAATAAAAGAAGATGAGGACAATACAGCAAAAATTATAAATCTATCAAATCTTCATAATGGGTATAAAATCTATGGTACATTGCTTTCTGAAAGCTTGAAGTAAATCATATCTAAAATAAAACAAAAATAAAAAAACAAAATGTGTATTATTTTTATTTAAGTACATTCAGGTAACAAAATATTTGGAGACCTAGAGTTGCCAATATAGATTAAGAGTACAAAACTAAAAATGGAATTCTTTCTGAACACCTGTTTGCCTGTTACACAATTTTGCTGAAGTTTCATGGGCCAACAGAGCACCATAAACATTCTTTTACCAAGCTTAGTTACTTAAGCATCTACCAAGCACCTACTAAGCTTCAGGACCTCCCAGGGTTTCCTGAGTAGAGGCTGGAGAAGAGATCCTTCTTTGATTTTAGAGCTCTGGAATTAAACGAAAAGACTATTGGGGCCTGATACAAAATTTCTGGCTTAAATTTGTGGGTTTTTTGTGACATAGTCAAGAAAGGAACAACCAAGTTATATATTCAGTTACATATATACATTTTTTAGATTAATTTTCCATTATGGGTTACTACAAGATAATGAATATAGTTCCTGTGCTATACAATAACTCCTTGTTGCTTATCTATTTTATGTTTTGTAATTTGTTTCTGTTTATCCCATCCTCCTATTCTATTTCTTCCTCCCTCCCTTTCCCCTTTGGTAGCCTTAAGTTTGTTTTCTATGCCTGCGAGTCTGTTTCTGTTTTGTACATAGATTCGTTTGTATTAAATTTTAGATTACACATATAAGTGATATTGTATTTTTGTCTTTCTTTGTCTGAACTTGCTCCACTTAGTATGACATTCTCTAGGTCCTTCCATGTTGCTGCAAATGGCAACATTTCATTCTTTCTGAAGGCTGAGTAACATTTTATTCCATTCCAATATCTTCTTAAACCAATCATCTATTGATGGGTACTTGGGTTATTTCCATGTCTTGGTTGTTGTAAACAGTTCTGTTATGAATATAGAGGTGCAGCCAGTTTAGACTCTTGACTCTTAGTCAAAAGTGCTAGAGTTCATATGGGAATCTCCCTTGACTTCTGAAAGACTGTCCCCAAAGAAGGAACTTTAATGACTCTTTTACTTGGGCTTGGTCCTTCATTCATTGTTCTAGTACTGATTGCACAGATACAAAGAGAGAATATATGTAGAGCCCTCCTTTCTACTCCAACCAATAGCAATGATGAAGAAACTCCTTGCTCTCCTGGGTCATGGTCTCTGCTTCCTTGGGCCTGGTTTATGCTACTGAGCTCCTGCCTACGACCTTACTACTGCTCAGCATGCATTCAACCAGCTGCCCTGCATGCATGGAGAAAACGTGGCAGACACACACAGACTTTGCTCTTGTAGGGCAGAGCAAGCTCCAAACACTGCAGCAAGATGCAGCAGTCCAAAATATCTCTCCCAAGCCACTAGAAACCTGGAGTAGCTACAGAAACAATTTCCCCAGAGAGTCCTTTAAGTCCAAGGCTGCATTTCTTCTTCCAGGAGGAGATAGGCTCTCTGGCAGGGGTTTTCAGAGGGAAAGGGGAAGCTGAAGTTTGAGCAGATGCTGAGGGACTGAACTTGGACCCTGAACCTCACATGAAAAGCAAGCGCAAAGATACACAGTGAAGAGCATGCCTTTGGGACGTGCCAATGAACATCTGTGAATGAAGGGGGAGAGATGGAGAGTCAGAGCCTCCACCAACTTTTGCACCCTGACTCTGAGAGATACCTTGGTCCTCCTTGAGCTGTGCCATCCTACAGGCTTCTGGAGATCTTGCCCTTCTCCCTGGGAACCTTGCCCTTCTCCCCAGGAGCCTTGGCCTTCTCCCTGGGAACAGAGCCTTTCTGAACCACACAGCTGCCTCCACCCCTTCAACTCATATTATCTCCCTCCTTTGTCAGGAACAGGGACCATTCAATCCTCACACATATATCATGCACCCATTCTTTGCCTAAATTCTGCTGTGTTCTCTGGAGTAAAGAAGAATAAAGTGACCTCTGCTTTTCCTTATCCTTGGGGTTTTGTTATTTAATATCTGAAGTGGTGGGACTATGAGCTATGAAAATTCCACGGAAGCCATGTGTTAGGAAAAAAAAGAAAAACATTGCTTTAATGGAAAACTTTTTAAAAGACACTGCACATGTCCCTATCTGGGTGAAGACAGCATCCTCATATTTTCCATGATGGTACAGGCTCATCATACAAACCTCTGAGGATCCAGAAGTAGACACAGATAGAGATGATGTAGATAATAATTCTGGTTGAGCACTCATGGCTGAGAAATACACTTGATTCTTGAAGAAAGGGAAGAAGGGAAGGTTCTGCCATCCGTCTGTCTTTAGCTTTCACCTCTCTACTGAGTTTTAGGCTGTATGCCCTGCTGTCCTTTAGACATCTTTCTGGATGCCCTCCTGACCTCTCGAAGTCCAGACATTCAAAATAAATACGTCTTCCAACCCAAACACCCTCCCCTCTTACTATTAAAGTCACCATCACCACAGGCTGAGTAACTCCACGCTGATTTCATTCCTATCTCCTCCTCATCCTCCACGCCTGCTCTTTTGTGCAACTGACGGGTCTGGCAGTGAAATATTTCACACTTTTATCCCCCATATTTCCATTGTCCCCAGCTAACTTAGTTCCTCATGATCTCTTATTTAGACCTTGCTAACTGCCTCCTCATTGATCTTTTGCAGCTCATATTTCCTGCCTTCAGCTTATCTCATCCACTCCTGCCAGATACTCTTCTTAAAGCAGGACCCAAATGGGTCACTCACCTGCGCAGATGCCTTTCAAGATTCCCCACAGCCTGCAGAGGAAAGAACATTCCTTCAGTATCCGAGGTCCTCTGATCTGGCCTCATTGCCCCAAGACTTCTTCCCTTCTGACAGCCTCTATTCCTGCTGTGCTTAAATGTCGTAAGGTCTCGACTGATGCTCCCTTTTACCTAGAATACTGTCCTACCATTTCAACACTTCTACACCTGACTTAACCTTTGAGGCCATCAAACGTTATCCCCCTACACGAAACCTTCCCGGAACTCCTCAGGTTAGAAGTGAACACTGGCCCTTGGCAATTCACATTGTACTTTATCTTGTGGCATTATGGTTGTCTATTTTCTTTTCTTTCTTTCTTTCTTTTTTTTTAACTGTTATTTCCATTTATTCCTACTATTCCAAAGTAGCAAATGCCTTTACAGTAAAAAAATACTCAATGAACAGTTCTTGGGAATGAATTTAAACTTGCTCTTTTGGCCATTTTATATCTTTGGTTTTGTTTTTGTGGTATATTATAGCCGTTTCCTTGTGGCTCAGATGGTAACGGATTTGCCTGCGATGCAGGAGACCTGGGTTTGATTCCTGGTTGGGAAGATTCCCTGGAGAAGGAAATGCCTACTCATTCAAGTATTCTTGCTGGAAAATCCCATGGACAGAGAAGCCTTGCAGGCTACAGTCACAAAGAGTCAGACACAACTGAGCAACTAACTCCTTGCTTTTACTTTTTATTTACATAGCTCTTCTGCAAAATCAATTAGTGAATTAAAGCTTGAATTTGTGAGGTCAAGCATACTATTTTTTCCACCTTTAAGAGACGTTTCTATTTCATCACTGTTATTGTTCCTTATGCTAAACATGGAGAAAAACTGCTATTTTGAATGTAACTGACAAGTTGTGTTTCATGGCAAGCTTCTCATCATCTTGTTTCCACTCTTTTCTTTTGGGTTTTACCTGTTGATTGGGTGTGAAGGAAGAGTGCTTACTGTTCTAAGAATTCCTGCTGGTATAATTTGGACAGACACTACTTCAAAGCCTACACATGCTTCATCATCACCAAACACTTCTGAAAACATAACAACCAAGTCATGTTTTCCCTAAACCTTTTTTAAGATGGCTTTGATCCTTACAGCAGGCATCGGGTGACACGTCTTAACTTTTTGTAACAGGAAGGATGTAATAGCATTTGTGATTTCTTCAAAGCCGGAAAATTGCGTATTCCAGTCGTTAAAGATATGGTTTTCTGTGTTGTTTTCTGTGCTTGCTCCTGAAAGACGTTGGCCCTTATTAAATTTGAATGCAACTCTAGATTAACTGGCAGCCAATAGAGAAACATTTTACAAAGCTTACCATAACTCACGGTAGCATTATTAGACATATTCAATGAATAGGCTAACTTTAGAAATGATTTTCATGAACTAGTAGTCCCTTTTTTTTCTTACAGTGTCAAGATTTTTTAAATGTTTTTATTTGCTTTTAATTTTTTGACCTTTTAGTCACTTAGAAATAGTAAAACCCTCCTTCTGAATAGTCATGTAATTTAATTAGCTATAGATATTTGCCTTTTTATTTAGCCAAAGTTTGAAAATATTTTATAAGCTTTTTTAAAAAAATATTTTATAAGCTTTTAATAGAGAATCAGGCATAGATTAACTCTATGCAAGATAAGGCATTATAGCATTGGTGCATTTTTATTTGACTTCAAATTTGACCAGATGTCTTTGTAAGTTGAATCTACATAACACAAATGATCTTGTATTGTACTTATTCAGAAACATTTTCCCATGCTTGCTATTTTCTCAGTGTGTACAGATCTCTTTTTAGGTATATTTTAATGTTAGCATAAACCTTATATTTGCATCTTCTTTTTGACCAATAAAACAAAATAGAAAAATCCAAAACAAATTCAAATAGAATATATAGAAATTCAAACTACATTTAGCTTGTTGTGTAGTTGTGCAACAACTACAATAATTTTGACTTCTGCCTAGTTAATTTCCCTCAAAGATAGATAGCATAGCATGAACTACAAGAAGGCATCACATACAATTCCTATGTGTGGTTTGTGTGCTTTCTGTATGGCATCATTGGAATGTAATGGCACTATTAGTAGTATTAAAATAAGAAAATCTTATATTTTCTTTTCACAGAATTTTTGCCAAACACTGATTTTTTTAACTTTCACATTTCCAGCATGAAGGATAATTCTTTTAAAAGCAATTGAGATACAAATGGCTTGAACTGACACATTCACCCCTATTAGTCAATTTTCATTGAAATCCTAGCATATACATAACACTACAATCAGGAAATAACCTATGAAATATGATATATATCAATGAATAGATGACAATTAAATTGATCATGTGGTTATGAATTTTTAAAAAATGCTACATAGGCAAGAAAGTCACTGTGGCCTGACACAGAAAATAATTTATGAAGGAAAAACTGGAGATAAACTTAAGACAGGGCATGATTTGGGGGAACATGAAATATATTCCCAGCTTTGGGTGTCACTTGAGGAAAGGGTAAAGGATGAGCATAAACAATGAGAAGCCAAAGAAAGGCTAATTTGATTGCCCAGTGATGCCCTGGCTTGATTTTGTCCTGGAAGTGTCAGTCACATTTACCCCTGTAGATTTCCTTCCCAAAGGACCTTCTCCGCTCATGGCCTAGAAGGGGCAACCCAAGTACAGCTTGACAGCTTGACTTCTATACAGCCAACTTGGCTGATGGGCCAAAAGTCCTACAACAAGCTAAGCCAATTAGATTTCTGTCCTAGACATTGAACGGAGATGCTCAGAAACAAAGTCAGTCAAGGTTGAATAGTTAAGGTAGCAGGTCATGGATTTAGGGACTGAAGCTTCAGAAAAAGGAAGACTAAGCAGATGTTTGAGGAGGAACTGGTCCAAGAGACTCATGAAAAACTACAGAGCAAGCAGTTTCCTAGTGACTCCAGCTGTTGTAAAGTCCGAGTGTAATCCTGAGCTGGATTTCCTTGATAGAAGCCAACAAGAGTTTGTTTGATTTTCCTTGCACTAAGTCATATCTGAGACAACGCTTCTTTCTAAATAGTAGTCATCTTTATTTTTCATTAATGTCATTCATTACGTCTCATCTCTGCCACTTTTTCTGCTGTCACTTAGGCTGCTGGTACATCTCTTTTTTATTACCCTTTCCTGTTTTATCTCCCTCTCTCCTCTTCCCTCTCTGGTCAGTTCACCAACATTTTTCAGCATTATCACTAACAAGGTTTAACCATTTATGAAGATGAGGCAACTTGCGTTTGGTCAATAAATTGACCAATTATTCTGTCAGGAATTTTTTATCTTTGATATTTGGTTATTTTCATTATTACTTAATATTTGAGTATTTTTAATTGCTTTGGATTGCGGATTATTCCAAAGTCATAAAAATCACTTGACATGCATTGAACAATTTTCATATATAGTATGGCTATCATTGTTTTTCTTAGGTAATCAAGGGTATTTAATAATTCTCCAATCCAAATATGATTTATTTCTGACTTAAAATAAGTAGCATAAAATGAGCTTGCTACCCTTAAAACTATGTTTAAATTACTAGGCCATTCATATCTATTGCTGATCAACATGTTGCTAGTAGGAGAAAAAGATAAGACAGAGACACCAGTTAGAAGTCATAGTAACCCATTCTGGAAAAAAATAATTGCATTTAAAAAAACCTTCTTTGTCTGCTAATATATTCATTAAGTCATTATTCCTTCCACTCAATAAATAGATATTTAATACCTACTATGTACCAGACAATGAGCAAGTTTTGAGAGCACAGAAGTGTACAAGACAAAATCCCTTCTGTCCTGGACCTTACATGCCAATGAGGGCAAAAATAAGTAAATTAATATATAATCCAACAGATGGAAATGGATGCTATAAAAATTAATAAGTAAATATAAAGGATTTAGAGTGCTGAGGGTCCGGTGCACTGCTGTTTTCAATACAATAATCAGGAAAGACGTCTCTGGCTTGCTGACTTTTGAACAGAGATCTGGGTAAGTAAGGGAGGGAACCATATTATTCTCTGGGGCATGTTCTGGATTATCTGTAAGTATTTGCTGAACACATGAAGAATTGTGACATTCTACAATTCCTGTTGATCACAAGGGAGGAATTCCACTGTGGCCTGTGTATCCAGGTATAGTGTTGAATTGCATCTCCTAAGAGCATCTGTTGAAGTCCTCTTGAGAATGTGACGTTGTTTGGAAATAAGACTTTTCCAGATGTAATCAAGTTAAAGGAGGTCATACTGGATTCGTGTGGGTCTTAAATCCACTGACTGATATCTTTATAAAAGAAAGGAGAGGGAGATTAGACACAGAGAGACTGAGGGGACATGCAGTGATGAAGGCCATGTGACAATGGAAGCAGAGATTAGAGTGATGCAGCCATAAGCCAGGGGACCCTGACCAACAGTCAGTAATCATCGTAAGCTAGGAAGAGACCTGGAAGGATTCTTCCCTAGTGCCTCAGAGGGAGCATGGGCCTGCATGCTCAGCCACTCAGTCATGTCTGACTCTTTGGGACCCCCTGGACTGTAGCCCACCAGGCTCCTCTGTCCATGGGATTTCCCAGGCAAAAATACTGGAGTGGGTTGCCATTTCCTCCTCCAGGGGATCTTCCTGAACCATGGTTTGAATCCATGTCTCCTGCACTGCAGGCAGAGTTTTTACCACTGAGACATTGGGGAAGACCAGCATGGGCCTACTGATATCTTGATTTTAGACTTACAGTCTTTAGAACTCTGATAGAATAACTCGTTATTGCTTTAAGCCATTACTTTGTGGCAAATTATTACGACAGCTTTAAAAAACTACTACAAGGGTATAAACCAGGGAAAAGCATTACATGGGCTATGCTAGATGGCTTTGAAATGTGCATATACATGCAAACAACTACTAGCACAACAGCAGCAACTGATTTCTTCTTTTTTCCTTTGATAGAGATAATTAAAGATACGTGAAAACACAACTGCTCAGATGAGTGAGTCCAGGGACAAACTCAAGGTCACTGCTTTCATGTGCTTATGTAACTGCACTGTGGACCATATAAAACCCTAATCTTGTTTCCCATCATCTCACCCTAAGAAATATTCCAATGAAGCATTAGTCTCATTTTTTTTTTCTGAATTAATTTTGTCTTTTCCCTTTGGCCAAGGAGCTATATATGTTCTTTCTTAATGTTGTCCTGCCCAACAGAACTGTTCTTCGGTAAGTGTTGCTTCTGGTGATGATTCATTTCAGAACATAGGTGCTGCTGCTCCTTCCAGAAAGACAGAGTTAGCCCTGCTCTGTAGCAACAACGGAAACAACCCTTGAATCCCTGCAATGTCCAGATAGGCAGGGTGCAGATAATGAGCACAATAGAGAGACAATTGACTCCAGCATGTTCATTGACCATTGTCAGTTTCTTTTGCAAAACTTGACTTTCAAAGGATTTTTTTTTTCTGATGAATATATTCTTTTCCAGGTCAATAAATTTCATATGCTGGTGTTAAAAATGCTCTATTTTGCAATTCACAGCAACAGAATTGCCTGAGGATTGTAATGAATCTGAAAGAATGCTTGTGGTCTGTTTAGGGTCACGTTGCACCCTTGCTTGGAATCCATGCTTTTTTTCCAACAAGAATCCACATCCTTCACCTCCACTAAAGGAGAGAGAGTTCCCACTTCATTGACACTACTTTTGGCCATTGGGTCCGCTTTGGGCCATAGAGTATGAACAAACACAGCAGAGTTTCTATTTTGAGCTCAGGCCTTAGGAGGCCTCTCATGTTTCTGCTCATCCCTCTTGTGCTTATGCCAGAACCATAAAAAATATGACACAGTTAGTGATGGCCCAGAGGATGAGAAAAGATCTGCACTTGAACTGCATATTGGAGTCAAGGTTGACAGAGTCCAGCCTAGAATTCTTCAACCTCGTGCTGTGCTGTGCTTCATCCCTCAGTCGTGTCCAACCCTTTTAGACCCCATGGACTGCAGCCTGCCAGGCTCCCCAGTCCACAGGGATTCTCCAGGCAAGAATATTGAAGTGGGTTGCCTTGCCCTCCTCCAGGGGATCTTCCCAACCCAGGGATCAAACCCAGGTCTCCCATATCGCAGGTGGATTCTTTACCATCTAAGCCACCAGGAAAGCCCTCTTAACCCTTAGCTGATCCAAAAAATGTAAGAGTGAGAATTTCAACTTGTTTAAGTTACTAAGTTTTTTGAGTGTTTGTTATGCATCATCATTTTGACAACAAAGAACTAATAATATAGGTGGGACTGACAAGGAGAGACATTATACAGAAAGTAAACAAGCTTATGGTAGTATTGCCTACTGATGATTTTCTTATGATAGTGGAGAGAGAGCATGATATTTTAGAAGGAAATAAAGACCATCATGGAGTATTACTATGCTGGAGTATTACTAGTCTGTTGGTGATGACGTTAGTTATATGAATCACTCACCATCTTTAAGTTTCATTTTATTTACTTACCAAATCCCAGAGTGATTGGGAGAATGATATGAAAAGAAACTATTTGAAAAGAACTAAGTTATCTAATGCTCTATATACTCGTGTGAATTATTATTAACCATCATAAATTATTTGATCATCATTGTATTATATATATACATATATATTACATGATATAGTGAAGAAGATTGATTGATACTGATATTGTGAAGAAGAAAATGGGGTTTTGATAATCGCCTTTAAGGGCATCATCAGTTCAGATAACACTCACTTGCTGTTCGGTCACCAAGTCATATCCAATTTGCTGCGACCTCATGAACTGCAACACACCAGGCTTCCCCATCCTTCACTATCTCTCTGAGTTTGCTCAAACTCATGTTCATTGAGTCAGTGATGCCATCCAATCATCTCATCCTCTGTTTCCCCTTATCCTCTTACCCTTAATCTTTCCCAGGATTAGGATCTTTTCTAGTGAATAGGTTCGTCGCATCAAGTGGCCAAAGTATTGGAGCTTCAGCTTCAGCATCAGTCCTTTCAATGAATACTCGGGGTTGATATCCTTTAGGATTGACTGGTTTGATCTCCTTACAGTCCAAGGGACTCTCAAAAGTCTTCTCCACAACTACAGTTTGAAAGGAATTCTTTGGTGCCCAACCTTCTTTATGGTCCAACTCTTAACAGCCACACATGACTGCTGGAGAAATCATAGCTTTGACTAGATGGACCTTTGTTGGCAAAGTGATGTCTCTGTTTTTTAATATGCTGTCTAGGTTTGTTATAGCTTTTCTTCCAAGGAGCAAACATCTTTTAATTTCATAGCTGCAGTCACTGTCTGCAGCGATTTTAGAGCCCAAGAAAATAAAATCTGTCACCGTTTCCACTTTTCCCCCATCTGTTTGCCATGAAGTGATGAGACCAGATGCCATGATCTTCATTTTTTGAATGTTGGGTTTTAAGCCAGCTTTTTCGCTCTCCTTTTTCACTTTCATCAAGAGGTCCTTTAGTTCCTCTTCACTTTCTGCCATTGAAGTGATATCATCAGCATATCTGAGGTTGTTGATATTTCTCCCAGCAATCTTGATTCCAGCTTGTGCTTCATCCAGCCCGGCATTCCACATGATGTAGGGTGACAATATACAGCCTTGAAGTATTCCTTTCCCAATTTTGAACCAGTCCATTGTTCCATGTTGAGTACTAACTGTTGCTTCTTGTCCTGCCTATAGGTTTCTCAGGAGGCAGGTAAGGTGGTCATGATTTCCCATCTCTTTAAAAAATTTCCACACTTTTTTGTGGTGCACACTCACATATAGTAACATGATAAATTAATCATATTATTTGGATTTATATTCTCCTCCTAAATTTATTTATTGTCCTTTGCATCTTAATATTTTCCTTTTAAGTTCACCTAATGGTACAAATGGAAAGATAAAGACAAATTGGTGAAATGATGAGTTCATTAAAAAGAGATACATACAGTTTAGTCCTTAACTCCTAAGCACCATCTTTATGTCTATACATAAAAACACAATTATATTTCAACGACCATTGGTGTTGCTCTTGTTGTTTCTTTCTGAACCAGATGTCTATATTTCAGGCAGTCTGCTTGAAATCATTATTAGGTTTGGAATTAGAATCTCTCATTGCCCTGATGGCTGTGACGTCCATATCTTCATATGTGATCTTCCAGAATGCTCTTGGAGTCTGGAGACAAGTTAGGGCTACTGTTGCATCAGCTGGTTGAAGCCAAGGGACTGTAAAGCCTGGTGCTGAGGAGGAATTTGCTAAGCTTGTCCTGTGGTGTCAGGGATGTGGTTTATTCATCTGTTTGTCTAACAACATCTTGTCAAGCCCTAATTTGTAGAAGTTTCCATGCTAGGCTCTGAGATATCTCTTCATCTGAATCACTTGTGCTAGCTCTGTGTGTCTCATCAGTAGGAAATTCAAAGCTATCTCCCTCTCCAAAGAGGCACCCTCCAGTCAAAATGATGTTGATTTGCATATTCTTCTCTGAGTATCTGATCCTAGCACTTTCTAGTCTTCCTGACGTGAAAGAGTTAATGCATCTTTTTCAGCACCTGTCACAATTTAGGAGCAACTCAGGCAAAGAAAAGAGTAGAGCTCAATCAATATGGACAGAAATGTGCGGGCATTTGGAACACTATTCATAGGTTGCTCTTTTATTCTCTCTTCCCTTCCCCCCAACCTTGGCCTCTGGACGTGAATGGCAACTTAAATGAACCATAAAACTTCCCTGGAAAAATCTGCAATGTGCAGAAGGAGGCAGCAAAGCATTGAGATGAATGGATTCAGGAGCTTTCTGAGCAGGGGAGAGACAGCACCTAATATTTATGGGACCATTAAACTCCCATGTGCTCTGGACCTATGAATCTGGAGACATGTCATCCAGTCATCAACCCCAGACTCTTCAGTAGCATTTATCAAAGTCACAGTCCCTCCCAAACACAGCTGATGGAACAGAGCCAGAGTCCATTCTGAACTACATCAACATAACTCTCCTCGCTTCCTAAGTGAAAGGGTGTATTCCTTCTGTATGAATGGACAGTTTTTGAAAAATAAAACTGTTTTGACTCATTGTCTAAGCAACTCCTACAAGTCTTAAGATCTCAGAGGCTGGAGAATCCCAGTATGGACGTAGAGAAGCAAGTTTGACTTAACCAGAGTACTACTAAATTCAACAGGAACAGATGTGAACAGGCAGAACAAGCCTTATTCTTTTCAAAAGGCCAGAGTCTGGCTACTTCCTTGGTGGTCCAGGAATTAAGAGTCT
This sequence comes from Cervus canadensis, assembly GCF_019320065.1. Taxonomy (NCBI): domain Eukaryota; kingdom Metazoa; phylum Chordata; class Mammalia; order Artiodactyla; family Cervidae; genus Cervus; species Cervus canadensis. The sequence goes on along the minus strand of NC_057398.1, from coordinate 53,885,263 downwards.
GCCTTGCAATGCAGGGGAGGTAGGTTTGATCCCTGATCAGGGAACTAAGATCCCACATGCCAAGAAAAAACTAAGTGCACACATTGCAACTACTGAGCCCGTGTGTTGTGGAGCTCATGTGCCACACCTTGAGAGAATCCATGAGCTGCAAAGAAACATCCCAGATTCCAGACAAAGATCGTGCATGCTGCGACTAAGATCCAACACAGTCAATAAGTATAAATAAATAAATATATTATTTTAATGAAATGGATGTCTTAAAAAAAAACCTCAGAGTCTGAACCTAACTTTGACACAACTTTTTGGTCTTGGGCTCGTGTTTAATTTTTCTGAGCCAGGCTCTCCTTATGCTCCCCATCTATCGAGTGGGAGCATGAATCCTTGATCTTGCTAATCGCTCCACACAGTCTGGGTTCCTTCTGTGCCAAGCTCTGTGCTACAGCCTGGGGTTACAATAGTAAACAAGCACCCTTTGTTCCTGCGGCCATGGTGTTTAGTGGTATCGACGGGAAGAGAAATACTGCACATGTATGGTAAATGTGGTGAAGGTCATAAAGGGAAAACGCAGCACGTGGCAGAAACAGGAAACAGGAAGTCCTAACTTATTCTGAGAGTCAGAAGGGCCCTCCCTGAGGAAATGCTGTTGGAGCTGAGACATGAAGGACAACGGGGTGATTATTAGCTATTGAGAGGTCGGTGAGATTCCAGGGAAGAGAAGAGGGCATGCAATTCACAACTTGGTGTTGTGGGGAAATTAAAAGAATAAATGCCTTTGACAGAGCTTTATATACTGCCTCTGGAGATTTGCCAAGGATCACCAGCATTTCCACAGAGCCATAAAAGAAAACCCATAAGGGACCCTATTCACTTAAACACACAAGCTTCCTTTCCATGATTACTGCTAAATACTCTTGAGGTTCATTTCTGAGGTGGAAAGGCAATTAAAACCTAGATCATAATCTCAGTGGAAATAAAACTCTGGTCCTTTCCTGTCTCTGATGTTCTGGCCTGCAGGGGGCACCACTGAGGGCATGAGTCATGACATCTGCTGTCTTAAAAGATGCTTACTCCTTGGAAGAAAAAATATGACAAACCTTGACAGCATATAAAAAAAGCAGAAACGTTATTTTGCTGACACAGGTCTGTATAGTCAAAGCTATGGTTTTTCCAGTAGTCACGTATGGATGTGAGAATTGGTCCATAAAGAAGGCTGAACACTGAAGAATTGATGCTTTTGAACTGTGGTGTTGGAGAAGACTCTTGACAGTCCCTTGGACTGCAAGGAGATCCAATCAGTCAATCCTAAAAGACATCAGTCCTGAATATTCATTGGAAGGATTGATGCTGAAGCTGAAGTTCCAATACTTTGGCCACCTGATTCGAAGATCTGACTCCTTGGAAAAGACCCTGATGCTGGGAAAGATAGAAGGCAGGAGGAGAAGGGGTGACAGAGGACGAGATGGTTGGATGGCATCACCAACTCAATGGACACGAGTCTGAGCAAACTATGGGAGATGGTGAAGGACAGGGAAGCCTGGCATACTGCAGTCCTTGGGGTTGCAAAGAATCAAACATGACTGAGCAACTGAATAACTTTTCTATTCTGCCATCCACTAGCCTGTGTTCTAAACCATGTTCCAGCCCACCTCTCTCAGGGGAGTTCCCCATCTGCTCAAGCACACCTATGAAGTTGGAGGCGGTCTCTGTCCTCCAAAGGCAAATATTAGATCCTAAACCTAATCTCACAGTCCCCTTCTCTGTCCTTCTCTAGGTCGTGTGGATTATTATACAGTAACCCCAGAGCATTGGTCTTGACAGTGTGGAACTGAGCTCATCACCTCTACTCAGAGACACACTGGAGTTTAAACACTCTTTTTTTCTGGAAATTACAGAAGAATTGTATATTTTTTCCTGATTCTGTGATCTCCAAAGAAATGCTGTAGGTATCTAGAGCGGGGTTGACATGTATTTTTCCAGAGGGTAAATAAATTAGTCTTTGGAAACCACATGTGGTCACCACATTTTGTTTGTCTTTTACAATCTTTGGATGGGGAAACACATGTAAATCCATGGCTGATTCATGTCAATGTATGGAAAAAACCACTACAATATTGTAAAGTAATTAGCCTCCAACTAACAAAAATAAATGAAAAAAAAAAAAAAAAGTATAAATCTCTCTCTTGTTCCAGGAGTGTAGAAACTGACCACAGTCCTAACTTGGTCCATGAGCTATAGTTTGCCACTCCTTGTGCATGTGTGCATGCTAAGGCTCTTCAGTCGTGTCGGACTCTGCGACCCTATGGACTGTAGCCCGCCAGGCTCCTCTACCCATGGGATTCTCCAGGCAAGAATACTGGAGTGAGTTGCCATGCCCTCCTCCAGAGGATCTTCCCGACCCAGGGACTGAACCTATGTCTCCAGCACCTCCTGCATTGGCAGGTGGTTTTTTGTTTTGTTTTTTTCTTTTACCACTAGCACCACCTGGGAAGCCTCTAGAGTAACGATGGATCAGAGCCAGGAAGGTCAACCTGAGGGCTGTCTCTTCCTTTGCTCTCTTGAGCATTAATAATTGTCAGCTAGGTGCTATGTGCCAATGAGGTGGGTCATTGTCTCTCAAAAGACAGTTTCTTAAATTTTAATAATATATTTATACTCTTAAATTTGTAAAAATAAATAGCGAATATAAAAGAAATGGGCTTCCCAGGTGGCAGTAGCGGTAAAGAACCCACCTGCCAATACAGGAGATTTAAGAGGTGAGAGTCCGAACTCTGGGTCAGGAAGATCCAGGAGGAGGAGGGCACAGCAACCCACTCCAGTATTCTTGCCTGGAGAATTCCATGGACAGAGGATCCTATGGGCTCACAAGGAGTTGGACATGACTGAGGCAACTTAGCATGCACACATAAAAGAAAATAGAAAGTAGAAATCTCTTTATGAGGAAAAGTGGTACAGTTAGTGATGCTCTCTGATATACTTAAGTCATTAAGAAATCACATCTTTACAGTCCTCATCTCAAGAAGCAAAAATATTTTTCTATCTTATATTTATGTGAAATAATAGATGTTAACTTATTCTGTGATTATCTCACAAATTATGTAAATCAAACCATTATGCTGTACACTTTAAACTTCTACAGTCCTGCGTGTCAATTACATCTCAATAAAACTAGGAAAAAATTTTTTAAATGTGATTTATCCCTCTCTCTCCTGACCTCATGGAGGAATTTGTGTGATTGAAAGAATTCAGGGTGGACAGGCAGTACTTTGTGGTGTTTAGAGTGCAGATTCTCTAACCAGGTGACCTAGCTTTAAAGTAATGATTGTGAAGTATTTGGGACACTGCTGGATATACAATAACTGTTGAAAACTTTAGAATATTTAATTTTATGCATCAAGAATCAAAATGCATATATACAATGGAATATTACTCAACCATGGGCTTCCCTGTAGCTCAGCTGGTAAAGAATTCAGCTGCAATGCAGGAGACCCCAGTTCAATCCCTGGGTCGGGAAGATCCCCTGGAGAACAGATAGGCTACCCACTCCAGTATTCTTGGACTTCCCTGGTGACTCAGATGGTAAAGAATCTGCCTGCAATGCGGGAGACATGGGTTCCATCCCTGGATTGGGAAGATCCCTTGGAGGAGGGCATGACAACCCACTCCAGTATTCTTGTCTGGAGAATTCCCACGGACAGAGGAGCCTGGCGGGCTACAGTCCTTGGAGTCACAAAGAGTCAGACACAACTGAGTGACTAAGCACATTACTCAAGCATAAAAGGGAATGAAATTGGGTCATTTGTCGAGACATAGATGGACCTAGAGTCTGTCATACAGAGTGAAGTAAAAAAGAGAAAAACGAATATTGTATACTAATGCATACATGTGGAATCTAGAAAAGTGGTACAGATGAAGCTATTTGCAGGGCAGAAATGGAGATGCAGAGGTAGGAATAGACATGTAGGCATGGAGGGGGACATGGAATTAATGGGGAGATTGGGATTGACATATATACACAACCATGTGTAAAATAGCTGGTTAGTGGGAAGATGCTACACAGCACTGGGAAGCAGCTCAGTGCTCTGTGATGACCTAGAGGGGTGGGTTGGGAGTAGGGTGGAGTGGGAGGGATATCCAAGAGGGAGGGGACGTGTGATTCACTTCATTGTTCAGCAGAAACTAACACAATGTTGTAAAGTGTTGTTGTTTAGTTGAAAAGTCAAGTCAAACTCTTTTGGGACCCCATGGACTTTAGCTCACCAGGCTCCTCTGTCTATGGGATTTCCCAGGCAAGAATACTGGAGTGGGTGCCATTTCCTTCTCCAGGGGATCTTCCCAACCCAGGAATTGAACCTGCACCTCCTGCATTGCAGATGGATGCAACTATACCTCAAAAAAATAAATAAATAAATAAATAACAATACACTGTTAAACTGAAAAGCAGGAAATAAGGTGGCTATAAACTTCAATGGAGGCTCTCGATGGTGTTTTCTTCCAGAGAGAAGTCACACTACTTTCTGACAGGCAGCTAGATTAGGGCAGATGATCTCATTGCCATCAGGTATTAGTTCTGGACTCTGTAAGGCTCATTCCACTGAAGCTTTACCCTCTACTTGGGCTCAAGTCCTCCAGGTTCCCACTAAGAGCCAGGCATGTCTGCAAAGCTGGTCCTCTATGGCATATTTTGAACTCCATTTTGTTTTCTATTAAGCACTGATTTCTAATCACTTTTCAGCTTGTTTTTTAGCCTCTCACCCTGAATGGCTTAAATGTCTTGGTCTTTCTAGCTGACAAATAAATAACACCAGTAGCCTTGGAGATTGTCCATCCTCTATTGAGGGATAGACTCAATGTTTTCTGAGAAACAGAACTAACTGAGGACTTGGCCAGAGGGTAACTGTACTTGTTTTCTTGGCTTATTTCTCATTCCAGTGCTGGTTAATGAAACAGCCTTTGATGATGAAAATATTCTAGATCCTTGATGCCCTGTCAGGTTGCTACCATCCTCATGTGGGTATTGAGATCTTACCGTGTAGTTAGGGCAGTCTACAAGTAAATGTCTAGTTAACGCCTTAATTAACTAATTGCTTAATTCTAATTAATTTAAATGTAAATAGTTACATGTGGCACGTACCTGTCCAAATGGACACCACAGAGGAATCAGGTGGAGAGGGAGATGGGAGGGGGGATCAGGATGGGGAATACGTGTAAATCTATGGCTGATTCATATCAATGTATGACAAAAAATAAATAAATAAATAAATAAATAATTTAAAAAAAAATATGAGAAAAAAAAAAAACAAATGGACACCACAGGTCTGTACTGTAGTTTTAGGTATAGCATTTGACAACTTCCGTTCATTTGGAAATATGTTGTAGAAAATGGTTAGACAACTAAAGGCTAATTCTAGAAAGTTAAGGTCAACTCTATGTGTCACCTTTCCTTACCTTAGGAGGAGCTTTAATAAGGGAACATCACTCTTAGCAAAATCGACATTGCTGGTGACAATAAAAGAAGTTAGAGAAGAAAATGTTAGCGATCCATTTGCTCTATCTTCAGGTCCTTCCCATCCATATACTACCTTCCTTCTAGTTGATGTCTCATAAAGGAGCCTCAGAAATCAACATGCAATAGTGTATATGTGTCAATTCCTGTTGCATGACGCATATACACTATTGATGTGCATGCCAAGTCACTTTAGTTGTGTCTGACTTTGCAACCCTATGGACTATAGCCTGCCAGGCTCCTCTGTCCATGGCATCCTCCAGGGAAGAATACTGGAGAGGGTTGCCATTTCCTTCTCCAGGGGATCTTCCAAACTCAGGGATCAAACCTGTGTCTCCTGCATCTCCTGACATTGGCAGGTGGTTCTTTACTGATGAGCCACCAGGGAAGCCCAGAGCAATTATACTCCAGTAAAAATTACTTCGAAAAAGGAAGTCAACATGCAATGTTTCCAAACCTCATTGCTTTTTTTGTTTTAGCAGTAGAACTTCTTGTGACACTAAGACTTTCATGAAATGCCCATATTGGTCAGAAAAGCACTAGGAAGCAGACTTGTGGTCACACCTGATTCATGTCTTCCTTTCCCCGAATATGATCCCTTCAGGACTCTGCAAGGCAGTTTGGAAACTGTGATGCTAACAGACTGCTCTGGCTCTCTACAAGAATCAACTGAAGTCCAGAGAAATGATGTGCTGGCTCTAAGACACTGGGCTTCTAAAACAAACGGGACAAACTTTCAGGCCACTTGTCTCCCAGTGTTCTCCAGATGTTGCTTTTGCTTGAAGCTTTTCGGACTTCATTAATCTTTCTAATGCCCCTAAAAGTTGGATGGAGCCTGTACCTTAATATAGAGCAGGTCTTCTGCATCCTGTCTGAAGTTGTTCACTACTGTCCACTTGCAATGCCTTTCTCTTGTTTCCTTACCTATGCCGCCAGTTCCTTCCAAGCAGGAACTTTGCCATCTGTTCCTGTTATATAGTCAGGGTACATTTGGCAGAATGTAAATATCTATTTGGAGAAGGCAATGGCACCGCACTCCAGTACTCTTGCCTGGAAAATCCCATGGACGCAGGAGCCTGGTAGGTTGCGGTTCACGGAGTCGCGAAGAGTCGGACACGACTGAGTGACTTCACTTTCACTTTTCACTATCATGCATTGGAGAAGGAAATGCAACCCACTCCAATGTTCTTGCCTGGAGAATCCCAGGGACGGGGGAGCCTGGTGGGCTGCCGTCTATGGGGTCGCACAGAGTCGGACACGACTGAAGCGACTTAGCAGCAGCAGCAGCAGCAGCAAATGTCTATTTGAATGATGATTCTTGTTGTAAGCCACTTTATTGAAAGTTCACTGAATGCCCTGCAGTGTTGTGATGTCTTGGGTGACTATCAGAGACAGAAAATAGTCTCTCTTTAGGAACCCAGAGCTTAGTTGGAGAAACAGGACAGTACAGAGGAATAACTACAAGGGTGTCTCTCTCAGTGAGCTCCAGACAGCTCCTGAATCAGACCTATTGAAGAATTCACCGAGAATTTAGATTCTTGGATCTCATACCCAATTCAGATTGGGCAAGGCCCATGAGTCATCATTTACTATTATTTCTTTAGTTGACTTCATTCACTTGTAATTTTGAAAACTGGAGAATATAAGTTGGCAGTCATTTATAATAGTCTTGAATGCCTAGGTAGATAACAATACTAGAAAACCTTAGTGATCCAAAGAGAGGATGCTGGCTGCATGATGCTAAGTAGAGGGACTGAGCGATGGAGTAGAACAAGCGACCATCCCTGTTGAAGCTGCCTCTTTAACTGCATAACATAACATGGTAACATCAATCCCCAAGATGTAGAGCCTTCTGTCCTGGTGAGTGGAGAAGTGCCTTTGTACCCACGATGAGCTGGCACTCCAGATAAACTGGTCTCCAGCTCAGGGAGATGGAGTTGCAGGGTGAGGCTGCACTTCTGGACAAGCCACATGGAGGACAGCAGAAGATATCAGTGTGGAGGAGGACTTGTCAGTGGCTGAGTTCAGTGTCTATTGCTTCATAACAAAGTACCCCAAAACTCAGTGGCTTAAAAAATTAACATTTAATATTTGACACAGTTTCTGAAGGATAAGAATCTGGGAACAGCATAATGAGTTATTTCTGGCTTAGGACCTCTTACAAGTTTGCAGTCAAGATATTGGCCTTGGATCCAAGCATCTGAAGGCTTGCCTAAGGTTAAAGTTTCTGCTTCCATGCTCGCTTGTGTGGCTGTGGGCAGAAGGCTTCAGGTCTCTGTGGACTCCTTGTCTGGAGGCCTCAGCTCTTTACCTTGTGGGTGATTGTGCAAGGCTGCTCACGACATAGTATCTTTCTTCCCCAGATCAAGTGATGAGAGAAAGAGAGAGCATAAGATAGAGACAGAGAGAGAAACCCTGAGAAGAAAGTACATCTTTCATCTTTTAAGTTCAGAAGTGATGTTTACCATCACTTCCGCCATACTCTGCTGGTCACAGAGACCAACTTTCATGGGTGGAGATTATGCGCAGCTGTGAATACCAGGAGGTGGGGATCGTTGGGAACCATCGTGGAGGGGCTACTCTAGGAGTCTTCCAGGGACAGATGACTCCTAACATAGCATCGGTTGTGCAGTCGATGTTCTCAATTTAGACAAAGTATAAATCTTACTTTCAAATCTCCAACCAAGTATGCTTTCTCATGCACTCACATATAGGAACCCTCCAGATCTTTTCTTTCACAAGCCACCTTTGCTTACTGCTTGTGTTTTCCCAAGCTTTCTTCTATAAACATGCTCCATACCCACCACCATGTGATCCTACCAAGGGGAAGTTATTCTGAGGAAGTTGATATCCCTGTTACAGTTATCCCCCCCACCCCTGCTTTAGGTTGTAAGCAAGAATAACCTTCTGGTGCACGACATAGAGTTGTAACAGACACGCGTGTGTTTCTTAGGTAGTTTGATGGCAAAAAATGCTTCCAGGAAAGCTTCCCTGGACCTGCCTATGTAGCTGTAACATGTCTGAGTTCCTTATTTGTTGATATAGTATTTTTTATATTAATAAATGTTAATATAGTATTTTAATAGCATTTTTTGGCCTCCTAAAAAGTGAGCCTTCATATAACTTCTTTAAAAACATCTTAAAATACAATTTTAACTTTTATTTATATCTTGGCATCTTTCACATGTGTGTACATGTACATATATATCCAGATTTTTAAAAGATAAACTACTGATATATAATTATATGGGGCTTCCCAGATGGCGCTAGTAATAAAGAACCCGCCTGACAATGCAGGAGACATAAGAGACACGGACTGCTTCAATCCTTGAATCAGGAAGATGCCCTGGGGGAGGGCATGGCAACCCACTCGTGTTCTTGTCTGAAGAATCCCATGGACAGAGGAGCCTGGTGGGCTACAGTCCATAGAGTTGCAAAGAGCATAGCATAAAGCAGTATTCACTGTGTATATATAATGCTGAATCTTGTTTATTTATTATTATTTTTCACTTAGGTTTTACATTTTCTTTTACCACTTTCCCCTAGGTTTCACCATTTCCCATGGTTTTACATTTTTCTCATAACCACTAGTCATTCATTCATTCAACAAATTCTATTGAATGCTTAACCTAATCTAGGGCCATTCTAGGCACTGGGGATATAGTCTTGGACAAGGCATCCCACTTTCTGCTCTCAGGTTGCTGACATTATCTCTGAAGAGAGAGAAAGAGTAGATAGTCAAGTAAACAAGATAATTTCAATATGGTGATGAAGGTCCCTAGCTAAATAAAGCAGGTTACTGTGATGGAGTGCTGGGCAAGAGGCATTTACTTAATAGACTGGCTTCTTTAGAACCAGGAGGAAATTGGAGCTGAGACTTGAATGATGGAGTCAGCCATGAGAAGAGATACGGGACAAAATTTATGGACTGGCAGAATAGAAAGTGATGGTCATTTGAAGCCAGAGTAAGTTTGATGTGGCTGAGAACAAAATAGAAAGCCAGTATGATTAGAACATGGTGAGTGTTGAAGAGGGAGACAGAGACCTCCAGAGAAAGATAGGAATGGATGATGTGAAGGTTAACAGGTTAGGGTAAGGAATTTTGTTACACTAAGTGCAATGAAATCCTTTAGAGAGTTTTAGCTAACAACTAGTCCAAGCAGGAACATAGTTGACACTCCGTAAATATTTGTTGAATAAATCAGCAAATTATGCTTTACTTAACCATTTATTGAATAAAAATATCCATTTTTCTATTACAGATCATAAATATAGTACATTTGATTCTTCTCCATATCATTTTATTAATGTTGGGGTGGTGGCCCTAAAGTTTCTTGGATCAACAGAAATTGACAGAGAATATCTTAGTCCAAAAATGCCAAAGTACATTCTGCATTGATTAGAAAAAAGTAAAATACAGGGCTTTTGATATGAGATCAAAGACAGCTCACATTTGTTTTAGCAGGTCCTCATTTTAGCATTGTACTGTCATATGCCAAATCTCATGTCTACTTTCATTGTAGTTTGTGTTGATTACATATTTTCCTAAAGCATTAAACACTTTCTTTTAGTCACTGATGAAAACATCTTCAATAGTCAAGGAGCAAGAAACATGCTCTATAGTGAACTTATAATAAGTATAATATGAGAGTCTCACTTCATTCAGTAATACTAGCCTTTGCTGAAGCATTTAAGATTTCATAAACTTAAAAATATCTTGCAGACTGTTACTTCCATAATGCTAAAACTAAGAGGTCCATAGTTTTTCCCCAAAAGGGGTCCATGTGAACCCCTTGACTTCTTCAGGAAAACAATCGTCAGGACTAGAGTGGATATCAGTAAGATGGAGGCCATCCTTTTCTGGTTGGAATGTGAAGACTGGAATCTTCCAGTACTGTTTGTAATTTATGTCCTGCCTACTCCTCTGAACAGGTTGGGCAAACCCATATGATGCTAGAACCCTGGGGTGAGGCTGATGACCCTTCACCCACATTCTCAGCAGATGACTATATCTCTTACTTCACAATGATGGCTATTGTCCACCTGGCCCTCCCTCCTTTGCCCTTTTCTGGCTCTCCTTCTTACTGACCCCTAAAAGATCTGTGTTTCTCTGGAGTTTGTCCAAGGCTTTCATTGCTCCTCATTCTGTATGAGATTCATCCACTCCTGTAGCTTCAATTCATCTATAGGCAGATGACTCAAGTTTATAGTTCTAATCAGGACTCCCCAACCAGTGTGGCTAGAGCTGAAAGGACCATCATTCCCTCCCCCATCAGCCTGAAATCTCACCTCTAATGTCCTCTGTCTCAGTGAATAATCTCACTCACCACCATGCTGCTTGGTGCAGAGTCTTTGGGGTTTATTTTTTACCTCCTCCTTCCAACTAATCACCCACAGACTCAAGGCCCTAGCCTCAGATGATCCAAACCACACTAAACTCTTCAGCTGTCTTTGCAGAACTTTCCTTTATGCTGTAAGATGCTTTTGCTTGACTGGACTAATTCCAGCTCCTCTAAGCTTTGTCTCACCCTCTGTTATCTCTGGGCTTTTGCATATCTTATTTCTTCTGACAGGAACACACTTCCATTTGCTACCCTCTCTTCCTGGGTAATATTTAGTCATTCCTTAGCTCTTAATGTAAAACTCACTTCATCCATGGCTCTCTTCTGGATAACTGGATAGTTTAGATTCCTCAGGAATGCCCCCCTTCCCTGTCTATTCCAGGCATCTTGTCCTTCCCCTACAATGATATAATTGTTACAATCACTTAAGGATCTGTCTCTTCCTCTAGACTTCTTCACCACTAATTCCCCAATTCCTGGCCAATGGAAGTTACTCAAGTGGAATGCTGATGATAATTAAGAGAACTAGAGCTTTCCCATCTATAATGACTGTACCTCTGAGTCACTCCCCACCCTTCCTCTTACAACCATATGGAGCCATGTGACAAAGTTCCAACCAATGGAATGTGAACATTGTCAGTCACTTTCTTAAAAGGAAACTGTTTGCTTTCTACTTCTGCTTTCTCCTATTTCTCAAACTAGAATATAAGGGACTTCCCTGGCCATCCAGTGGTTGAGATTCCACACTTTCAACACAAGGGATGAGAGTTCGATCCCTGGTCAGGATACTAAGATCCCACATGCAGGTTGGTGTGGCTGAAAAAATAAATAAATAAAGCACCACAAACCTGGGACAGGTAATCTTGTGAAACTAAAACTAAAAATAAGTTTTGAGGCCTATAATATATACAATCTTTCAATACGGTCTGACAGACCCAAAGTTTGAAGTTAAACTCTCTAAACTGTTAAAGAAGAAAAATTAATCCAGAAGATGTTACTAAGGGTGTGGTGTGTGAGGCAGGAAGGGGTCATGGGAGCAGTGCCTAAGCCATTGCTGTTCTCTGCCACCTTCTTCCACTCTTCCCTGGGCAGGCTTCACTGGCCCTTAGTTCTTTTCTCTCTGGTTAATCAAATCTCAGGGCCAGAGATGATTAAGAGAAAAACAAACGCAAAAGAGCCGAGACAACTCATGACCTGGGTCCCTCCCACCAGCTCACCTCCCTCACAGGCTCCCGCTTACCCTTCACCCCTTTAGCCAGCCCTCGGCCTTCACAAGCTCCTCTAATTCTGCCCAGTGTCTTAAATAGATGTAGCTCCAGAGATGTGGTCCTCAACCATCTCTTCTCACACCCTACCCTTTCTCTGAGTGACCCTATTTATGTCCATGATTTCAACTTCCATTCACATGTTGCTGATGTCCAAGTCCTTACCTTTAGCCCACAATACTTGCTGAAGGGCTAGATCTGTGTTACCAACTAACTGCCTAATAGGAATGTCCAGCTGGGCAACTGCAAAGTACTTCAACAGGTCTGGAAACAAATCTATCCTTTGTCTGGTGCATCTGCCTCCTCTTGTCTTTTTCCACAACTTCCCAAAATAAACTTTAGCGTCATACTATTGACACTGTGTATAAAATAATGGGGTTTCTCTGGCGGCTCAGATGGTAAAGAATATGCCTTTCTGCAATGTATAACAAATAAGAACATACTGCACCGCGTTGTGTAGCACCAGAAACTTTACTGGGTGCTTTGTAGTGACTTAAATGGGAAGGAAATACAAAAGGGAGAGGATATGTATGTATGTATAGCTGATCCATTTTGCTGTACAGTAGAAGCTAACACATTATAAAGCAATCATACTCCAATAAAATTGATAAAAATAAAAAAGAAAAAACTTTAGAATCACGATTGTAATAAAGGTACACATTTATTTAATATTAACCTTTAATGTTAACCATAAGCCAGACACTCTTTCAATTTAATATATATGATATAATATATATATATATATATCCACTTAATCTTTAAAATCTTAAGTACTATTACAACCCCACTTTACAGTTGGATGACTAAAACACAAAGAGGTAAAGTAACTTGACCCACATTTAAGTTGCCAAAGGCAGGATTTAAACCATGGTTGGCTCCAGAGTCTGGACACATAACTACTATACTATGTGATTCCAGAAACACAAGGTTGTAAAATACTGCTTTCTTCACTAGTGAGAAAGATTCTTGAGAACTGGCTTCCTAAAATTAAGCTTTGAAATTCCAGCACCTAGCTCCATGCCAGGTACATAATCCTGTTCACTGAATAAAGAAAGAAAGAAAGAAAAAAAAGAGTGCAGGAGAGTTTGAAAAAGTAATTATGACATTAACCACAAGTCCAAGATAATCTGTTACAGAAAGTTGTCCTCTCCTTCCTCCCACTTCCTCTAGAGTTTTGCTTCTACTCAAGAATTTGCAGCATCTTCAGAACCCCAGAAAGAAGTCTATAAAATATGTCAAAATAGTAGCTGCGGGCAGAGAGTAAAAGGAAAAAGAAACGGGAAGAAAGCATCTTCTGTTTCCTTATAGCAGGAACTTCAACTTCTCCAGGATTTTATTTGTCACATTAAAGCAGAGTCTGGATTTTAAGTATTGTTGAGTATAGTGGTTTGTTCATCACAAGAGGAATAAAATAGATCCACGTAATTTCATTTTCCCCATAGAGAAAAAAGTAAGAAGAACTGTCTTACTGAGGTATTAGCAAGTTCCAGGCCCTGTGCTAGGCAGGTTCTGAGCCTATGGGAGAATATCATTATCAGTTCTACTCTACAAGTGGGTAACCTGAGGCAAGGAGAAGGTTGAGAAACTTGGCCTAGGAAGACAGCAAATATGTGGATGATCCAGATTTGAACACAGGCTGTGTGTCTGTGGAGCTTCTGCCCTTAACTCCCAAGGGTGTGCATGAAAATAAGCTTTTAACAAACCTGAATAGTGATGAGTTGGGAATAGGAGGTGATTTATCATTGGTAGTATTTTCCCATTTTGTGAAGGACGGTGAGGAAAGTCATGTTTGATTTGGAAAAGATTTCTCCATTCATTTCGCTCGGGGCTTCATCAGCATGCAACAGTGAAAGGCAAGGCCAGGAAAAATAGCCATAAGCAAGAAACACAAATTTAAGAAAAGTCTTTCAATCAGCTGCAGCTGCCATTAATTTCAATAAATATCCAATTAAATTCATTGGCAGACAGCTCATAAATCTTGGAGAGAAACGGATCACTTCAAAGAATCTGGAACCTTTGGATGCTTGCTGAGTAATGTCCTCTTTCAATGTGCTCGTGCTTAATATTAATTTTAATTTTCTGAGTATACCCTGGGTAATTTGGAAAACCTATGGGACTTGGTTTACAGGGTGCCTTTCCTTTTAAGAGGTTGGAAGTATAAAAGCAGAGTTGATTAAAATGCACATTTATTATAAATATACTGGCATGAAATTGCTCATTCTTGCTGACTTTAAAGATCTAAATTCTCATATCTTGACCAGGGGTTGCTTCTGGTTTAAGGTGGCATTTTGTAACAGTTTGTATCAGCAGAGATTAGACAAATAGTGCAAAGTCTTAAAGGAATGATTGCTCATTTCTATCCAACTTTGATATTAAGGCCATCACTCAGGATCAAATACACATTCAGTCATTTTACTAAACATTGGCTTCTGTGTTTAGCTCATCTGAGGCCAGAAAAATAGCAACTTTCATTATAATTTTAATAGCTACTTTTAGAAATTTCTGTAGTTTCTTAAGAGGAGAATATTTCTATGGTCTTTAATTCCAGTCTCTCACTGCTCCAGGACTATGCTTTTCTCCAGTTTTCTAAAACTGCACTAGAAGTCCAAGAAGACCTCAGAGTGCATGAAGACACTTAAAAAAAAAAGGCCCAAATATAAGAAATGGCCACATAAATTCAGTCTTCCTTGGGTTCTCTGCATAGATCTGCTATTTCACCCATGGGTTAGTCTTTGTTGTTCTTTAGTCAGTAAGTTCTGTCTGACTCTTTTGTGACCCCATAGACTGTAGCCCACCAGACTCCTCTGTACATGGGATTTCCCAGGCAAGAATACTGAAGTGGGTTACCATTTCCTTCTCCAGGGGATCTTCCCTACCCAGGAATTGAACCCACATTTCCTGCATTGGCAGGCAGATTCTTTACCACTGAGCCACCAGGGAAGTCCCTGGGTTAGTCTTTACTGGGGACCAACTCCATTGGAGCTTCACAAAACCATTTACCAAGCACTGTAACAGTTATAATTGTTTTTGTGTGTTCACTTTGACTTTTTAAAGTCATATTTGTTAAAAATTCAGAAAACAAAATAAACCACCCTCAGTGAAGAAGATTATTTGTTCTTCTCTTCCTCCTTTTTTTTTTTTTTAATTCCTGAAGACCTATAGAGGAATTGAAATGAAACATTTGGGTAAAAATGCAATAGCTAAGAGTAAAGTTTTCCTTGGTGGATATTTTTTGTTGATACTTAGGGCCATCTCCTTTCTTGTCAGTGGGCATGTGTACTATAGGGGCTTAAAATCTAGACACCACATTTTCCAGACTCCTTTTGCATAAATTCCATCTGTGAGTGGTGTTTGCATGAGATACACCAAGTGAAAGAGAAGAAGGTAGATGACACAGATGAACCTATTTGCAGGGCAGAAATAGGGACACAGGTGGAGAGAATGGATATGTGAACGTAGTGGGGGAAGCGGAGGGTGGATGAACTGGGAGAGCAGCGTTGACATATATACACTACCATGTCTAAAGTAGTTAACTAGTGGAAACCAGCTGTACACACAGGGAGCTCAGCTCAGAGCTCAGTGATGACCTAGAGGGATGGAATGGGGGATGAGGAGGCAGGGGATATGTGTACACATAGCTCATTCACACTGTTGTACCGCAGAAACTACCACAACATTGTAAAGCAACCATATTCCAATAAAAGAATGATACTGAGAGATTGTACTATGCCTGAGTATAATGATATAAAATTAATAGTGAATCACAAACACACAAAAATATTTTAGATGAAAAATTTAAAACAGACATTGTGTTTCATACATGGAGAAAATAAATGACCTAATTTGAATTGAACATTTACTCTGTGCCAAATTTCTTCTCTTTCTGAATGTATCTGCTTTTTGTTGTTACTATTTATTGTTATGGTTAAAATATATCTATGGCTTAGCTTATTACATAGCACAGAGTAGTTGTATAATAATTTTTTTGAAAATAAATGAATGAGTGAATGCATGAAAGCTGATATGGCTCAAGAACCAAATATATTTTGAAGTTTTTTCTAGCTTTTCCAGTCTTAGTCATTGGAAATCCTCTGTTTTGGGACATCTAGGAATACCTAACCAACCTAGGGACTGGCTGTGGCTTCTCATTTTTAAATAGAAGACTCACATCTCTTCATTCATTCATAGTTACAAGGCTGCCATATCTTCATTCATTCATTCTTCTATTTACTTGCTCATTTATTCTTTAAACACACTGATAATCTATAGAAATTGTATTAGATAAAGGAGATAAAATAATGAACAAGGTACAGTTTCTGGTCCTTGAAGATTTCAGTCTAAGGCACTTCAATATGAATATAATAGCACACAATGGAACACAGTCCAGGATAGGACAGACCCATAATTACTTATCTAACACTCCTGGGGCTAGAGAGGCTTCAGAATACATCATTCTTTACAGATGTAGAACGATAATCTGGTGTCTATATGGTATAAAATTTTAACATTCCCCGTGGGGTCTGAAGCACTACCTCAAAGGCACACACATCAATTTTTTTTTTTTCTACAGCAAAATGTTTGACTGTTATTACCAATCGGGATAAATTTGCACTAGACTTAACATTAAAATTTTTAGTTTTCAGAACTTCATGTATTTTTCTCTTATAGATAAGGGGTTTGGAATACGTGCAACTCACAAGGCAGTACAAAGGAAACAAAGGAGGCCAAGTTGCTTTGGGGGTAGTGCATGTCTGTGTGTGTGTTGTGGTGGGTCTGGGGAGCTATTCTACTCTTGGGCATGGACAAAAGCCCCTTCTCAGATCCCAAGAGCTAAGTAAAAGTTGTTTAGGCAGAGGAAAGAGGTTTGAATCAGGTGAGTAAAAGATGCTGTAGCAGCAACAGTGTGGTACTCTAAGCCCTGTGATGTCAGGCAGGATGGAAAGCAAGGGCACAGTGCCCCCATGGAACTCCCAAGTGGTGTGGTTAAGGAGAACAAGGCAAACTTGAATCAAGGAGGGGGCATCCACCCAGCTGGAGAAATGCAACGTAAGTGCTGGGTCTCATTCCCCAGCGATCTCCCTCTGAGCCAGCAAACTTGCATTACTTTAGGAACTGACCTTGATAACTGCTCTTCTCTAGGTTGCAAACAAGCTGCTTCCCAGTGGCAGGTCAGCAATGCTATGAGCTTGAAGCTTAGCCTCCTGACTAGAAATTCTCTTTCAGGCCCAACATGACATTGCAAACTCATTTTCCTTCCTCCTTGCTAGACTGGAAATAAAGTTTCCTAATTGACTGTCAGCTTTACAACCAGGCTCTGAGATAGTCTTGTCATCGGCTCGTTCTTACTGCTAAAGGTTCTAATGATTCACCCATTGCAGTTTAGAGTCATTGAAATATACTGCTCAGCCCTTTCATCACTTATTTTAACGACTAGATTAGACAGATTTGGATTTCCATCTACCCCCTTCACCCGTAATGATGCCAGGAACCGCCTATGTAAGTTTCAGTCTTGTATTCGTCTACAAATACAATTTTTGCCTCCAATTTCAGTTTTGTTTTCAACATTTCTCTGCCACTTTTTAAATTAAGTAGTAATAATAACAGCTGGTGCTGCTTTTGGTCTTTGAATCTGCATCATGTGTGTGTGCTCATTCGTGACTGACTTTTTGTGACCCAATGAACTATATAGCTCAATGGGCTCCTCTGTCCATGGGATTTTTCAGACAAGAATACTGGAGTAGGTTGCCATTTCCTCCTCCAGTGTGTTTTACCAACCCAGGGATCGAACCCAAGTCTCCTGCATTGGCAGGCGATTCTTCACCACCGAGCCACCTGGGAAGTCCTTTGAATCTGGATTCATCATAAGTTTGCCACATACTAACTGTAACATCCGGGTTCCCTAGTGGCTCAGTGGTAAAGAATCCACCTGCCAATGCAGGAGATGTGGATTCAATTCCTGGGTCAGGAAGATCCCCTGGAGAAGGAAATGGTAACCCACTCCAGTATTCCTGCCTGGCAAATCCCATGGACAGAGGAGCCTGTAGGCTATGGTCCATGGGGTCCTAAAAGTGTGGAACATGACTGAGCAACTAGACAACAACTGTAACATCAGGCAAATTATCTAGCCTCTTGGATGATTTCTTCCATTGTGGAAATATAAAAAGGCAGACGGGTTGTTGTTAAGATGATGTATGTGATGTGTCTGGAGTGTGGCGGGTGCTGTTTAGTGCAGACGGGTACCTTCTATAACATAACTACTCCTCCTGCTTTATTTGAGTGTATGGTTGTCACACTCATCTTGTCTCACTGGGATCATGCACTAACGTTTCTTCTGAATGGAATACTTCCGGTGTCAGTCAATGTAGGACAAATTAGGTCCTCAGGAAACCAGAACTTGGATGACAGGTTTTCTACAAGTGAGAACAGAAATTCTCATTTCCTTTTGGTCCGCATTTTCCAGGGCTTGGACCACCCAGAGGACGGTATCTAAGTGTGAGCTCTAGGCTAGTGGTTGATATGATGCCATAGGAGGGAAGTCAGGTCTCTGAGATGGACTTAGCCACACCACGTAAGTGAGACCATCTAATTCTGAGGTATCCTCAGGCAGGGCTGTCTCACAGCACAGCACTGGCCAACGCTGTCTTCCAGCTCTGGAGTTGGAAAGTGAATGGCGTGGGTCCCAGACGTGGCTGGATGACCTGTATTTATTACCTTTGTGCTCTCCACGAGTCTCCAGTAAAATCTCAAGTTCTGCTGTGCTCTAGGGAAGAAAATGAAAAGCCAGGGTGTTAAAGGAGAAACAGCCCTTGGGAAACCACGTCTCCAAGGCAGGCGGGTGGGAGCAGGATTGATTAATGAGAGAAGGGAAGGTGAATCTTGGGGACAAGGTCAGAGCCATAAGCTCCCACCCCCTATCCTGTGTAGAGACTGCCATGAGTCACAGTTTTGAAATTAGCAGAGGAGTGGTGCTTTCTTCCTAAACATTCCCTTCCCCCCAAGGTTTTTCCATTTAGTTCCATGAACACTTTTCCATTCTGAAACCTCACCTGCTTCTCTTCACAATCCTATGGACTCTTTGAGGGAAGTTGGATTTTGTGTGTCTGATGGAGATAATTTCTACCTTAGCATCTTAGAGCTTATGAAAGGCATAAGCCAGAATGACATGATTTAGACCACATCTTCTCAGCCCAAATTTGCTTTATTATCTGTACTTACTGCAGCCCTGTGACAAATATTACTGCTGTAAGTTGTTTTTTTTTTTAATAATTTTTTTTGATGTAGACCATTCTTAAAGTCTCTATTGAATTTGTTATAGTACTGTTTCTATTTTATGTTCTGATTTTTTGACCATGAGGCATGTAGCTCCCCAGCCAGGTATCAAATTGGCTCCGCCTGCATTGGAAGGCAAAGTCGTAACCATAGAACTACCAGGGAAATCCCTTTTGCTGCATGTTTTAAGAAAGGTAAAATATTTAGCAATCTGGTGAGTGCCCACAATGGCCCACAGTTATTCTCCATGCAGTTTGCCATCTTTCTGGAAGTGGACTCCTTTCTCTCAGTTTCTATGCTGTGGAAATATTTTGAAGTGAGGGTTGGAATTTGTTCTTCTCCAAAGCCCCCGTGAATACTGCAAATGTTTTTGGGAGTGTCTCTAAGTAGCACAGAGTTTAAAGAAATAAAAACCTCTGCTGAAAAAAGATCTCACGCTGCTAATGTTCTTTACTGAGCTTCCTATAACAGTGGTGTATATCTGACTGTCCTCCCTGATGTAAATCCATTTTCATACAGACAACAGGAAATGGAGAATTGAAA
The DNA here is from genome assembly GCF_019320065.1 of Cervus canadensis. Lineage (NCBI taxonomy): Eukaryota > Metazoa > Chordata > Mammalia > Artiodactyla > Cervidae > Cervus > Cervus canadensis. Next base: position 53,865,341 of record NC_057398.1, on the reverse strand, counting down.
CTGTTAGTTGAAATGTTTATTTTTTGTCATGAACTGTATTAAGAGTTTAACATACAATATTTTATTTAATACTCATAATCAACCTACCTATATATATATATATACATATATATATATATATATATATATAAAGATGAGTGCTAAAGAAGTTCATTAAGGGACTTCTTCCGTGGTGGTCCAGTGGTTAAGAGTCCATGCTTCCAACGCAGGGGTTGCTGGTTCAATCCCTGGCTGGAGAACTAAGATCCCACATGACAAGGGGAGCAGCTAGAAAGTTAAAAAGGAAAGAAGTTAGTTAATTTAAATAAGATTGGGAAGTGGTTGAGGAAGGGCACAGTTCCACCAGTAGTTGATTCAAAAGGACATGCTTTCAACTTTTACACTTCTTTAAATACAATGACTAAAACAGAATGCATGTAAATTCACTTTGAATGAATATAAATTCATTCTGAATATAAATGCTCCAGTTTATTTGCATCCATAACTGAGTTTTATTGTGTAAATGTGATGGCATTTGAAAAAACTGAAAACCTACAAATGAAGTTCAGCGATATAGACTTCATATTCCCCTTCATTATACAACTATCCTTTCACTAGTCACTAAGTCGTGTCCTACTCTTTGCAACTACATGGACTATAGCCTGCCAGACTCCTCTGTCCCTGAAATTTTCCAGGCAAGAATACTGGAGTGGGTAGCCATTCCCTTCTCCAGGGGATCTTCCTGACCCAGGGCTTGAATCGGTGTCTCTTGCATTGCAGACAGATGCCTTACTGTCTGAGCCACCAGTGAAGTCGATGTTATGTATACTTTGCCACAATTAAATTTCTTTTAATTAAAAAGGGACTTAGAAGAAAAAAAAATGAGGTTTTTTTTTTTTTTTAATAGACGAGTCTATCAGGGAACTCAAACAGGGGCTCTGCAACAACCTAGAGGGGATGTATGGGGAGGAAGATGGGAAGGAGGTTCAAGGGGGTGGGAACATATGTGTACCTACAGCTGATTCATGCTGATGTTTGGCAGAAAACAACAAAATTCTGTAAAGAAATTATCCTTCAATTAAAAAATAAATAAATTTTAAAAATAGGCAAGTCTAAACTATAATGCCTAGGTGATAAAATCCTAAAGAAATACAAGGAAGCAATTACTATTTTAAAATGTAAGGATATTGGTTATGTTTGGAGAATGGAGAGGGCTGTAATTTGGATGAAATATATAAAAGGGCTTCTGAAGTGTTACCAAAGTTTTACCATTGTCTTGGGTAGGACTGCAAGGGCCTTGATTTTAAAATAATTCACTATGCTATATACTTGTTCTGTGTAGATTTCTTTATTTTAAAATAAAGATAGAAAATAAATCACATAGATACAAATGTGTTCAGATGTCCAAAATCTAATAAAGAAAAGTACTTCCATTTTATTTGGTTACATCCCAGTTATGGATGTTCACTGCCAAGACATTTATCTTGTTTGTAAATCTCTCACTCAACCTTACTTTTATTTATTCATTGTACTTATGGATTAGTGAGCTGTTGTTCTAGAAATCAAAGATAAAGGAATGAAGAAGGGAGACAGACCCTGAGTTGATTATTCTCCATTCCCCTGTCAAGATCTATTCTCCCCAACTTCTCTAATCTTCTCTTAACTGCTGGAGATAATCCCTATGAACTAAATCTTCACGTTACAGGTCCTTTGGCTTCAATCTGAGTTTGGCCAGGAAAAACCCTGATGCTGGGAAAAACTGAAGGCAGGGGGAGAAGGGGAAAATAGAGGATGAGATGGTCGGATGGCATCACCAACTCAATGGACATGAGTTTGAGCAAATTCCAGGAGATAGCGAAGGACAGGGAAACCTGGCATGCTGCAGTCCATGGGGTTAGAAAGAATCAGACATACCTTAGTGACTGAATAAAAACAATGCCTAATAATATTGAGCATCTTTTCATGTATTTTGATATTGAATATAGTTCTCTGTGGGGGGGCTGGTAGTGGTTTAGTCGCTAAGTTGTGCCCAACTCTTTTGCAATCCCATGGAGTGTAGCCAGACCCCTCTGTCCATGGGATTTCCCAGGCAAGAATACAGGAGTGGGTTGCCATTTCCTTCTCTGGGGCATCTTCCTGGGATTGAACCCGTGTCTCCTGCTTGGCAGGTGGATAGTTCTCTGTACTATACAGTAAATCTCAGTCACTTATCTCTTTTATGTATAGTTTGTGTCTATTAATCCCATGTTCCTACTCTATCCCTCTCCCCAAATTCCCCTTTGATAATCATAGGTTTGTCTTCTATATCTGTGAGTCTGTTTCTGCTTTGCATATAGATTAATTTGTATTATTCTTTAGATTTTATGTGTAAGTGATATCATATATTTGTCTTTCTCTGTCTGACTGAGTTCACTAAGTATAATACTCACTAGGTCAATCCATGTTTTTGCAAATGGTGGTGGATTTTTTTTTTTTTATAAACCCCTAACTTCAGTCTAAACATGAGAAGAGCATCAGACAAACCCAAACTGAGAGACATGCTGCAAAATACATGACCAGTACTCTTCAAAAATATTTAGGTCTTAGAAAATAGGTAAACCAGAAATTGTCACAGATTGGAGGAGACTAAGGGGGCATGATGATTGAATGCAACATGTTACCCTGATTGAATCCTAGAACAGAAAAGAGATGTTTGTGGGAAAATCAGGGAAATTCAAGTAGTCTGTATTTAGTTAGTAATGCTGTTCTAATGATTACTTCTTAGTTTGGTAAGTGTACTATGGTTAAATAAGATGTTCACATTAGGGGACCTGCATGAAGGGTATATGGACAGTCTTGAGCTATCTTTGGGCTTCCCAGCTGGCACAGTGGTAAAAAATCTGCCTGCCAATGCAGGGGATATAAAAGACACAGATTCCATACGTGGGTCTAGCAAGATCCCCTGGAGAAGGAAATAGTTACCCACTCTACTATTCTTGCCTGGAAAATTCCATGGACAAAGTAGCCTGGCTGGCTATAGTCTACAGGTTAGCAAAGAGTCTGACACTATTGAACACACACACACACATGTGCTGTCTTTACAACTTTTCTGTGAATTTAAAATTAATCCAAAATGAAAAGCTTGGAAAATTATGGTTGGTGAACTAGATATGAGTTGAAAGTTGCAGTGTTATGAGAGGCTGCCAAGGGCTTGAGGCAGGTTGAGGGTCAAGGAAAGTGTAGGAGGTGGAGTAAAAAAGACATTCCTGAATGAGAAGACAGTGGTGGAATCAGACTGGAATTATACAATTTTAGTGGTCAAAATAAGAATTATACTATAGTATATAGTATAGTGTATAGTATGCAGTATACTAATCAATACTCTATTCCGTTCTTAATAAGAACCAGGTTCTGACCTGGAGATCTTATTTATGGCATTTCATCTAATCCTCACTTTGGCCACCTGATGCAAAGAACTGAATCACTGGAAAAGACCCTGATGCTGGGAAATATTGAAGGCAGGAGGAGAAGGGGATGACAGAGAATGAGATGGTTGGATGGCATCACCCACTCGATAGACACGAGTTTGAACAAGCTCCGGAAGTTGGTGATGGACCGGGAAGTCTGGCATGCTGTAGCCCATGGGGTCCCAAAGAGTAGGAATGACTGAGTGACTGAACTGAACTGATCTGGTCCTCACAATAGCCTAAACAGGTTATTATTTTTGTCATTATTTTATGGCTGTGGAAACTCAGACTGAGGGAATGAAGTAACTCTGCCTGTGCTGCTCATCTAGGTAAAGGACAGGGGACTTGAAGCCAGGTCTGTTTGACTCCTCAAATCCTACTCTAAATATTACCTTTATTTCCACTCTCCAGTCTAACCAGAAACCAAGGACCAAAAATCAGAAGGATCTGTTTGCTCTGTTAGTTAGCTTTGCTCCATGGTCAGTAGGCTAGCTGGGCTCAGATGCATGGTCTTCTTAGGATCTCAAGAGGACATCAAGAAAACAAACCCCCAAAAGTAAACATTTCTCAAACTTCTGCTTGTGTGATATTCCATTTGCTTAGACAAGTCACATGGCCAGTGGGGAGCCCATGGTGGATACGTAGACTCTGATGGGAGAACCCACAGCATCATATTTCAGGGACCTGGAGCTAGTCAGAACACAACTGATGATCATTTTTCAGACTTTTCAAACTTGTGGTCATTCGGACTAAAGGAAGAGAGGTAGTAGCACTTCTAGGCCTCCAGACTTCCAGCTCAGAAGGCTTCCAAACATCCATACTGCCTGTCGGCTCAATCTGGAGTATGGTTATTTGGACCATGTGGGTAGAGAAGGGTCAGACAAAGTCCAGTGGAAGATGTGTGAGCAGGATGTATTGTGTGACTGCCAAAGTTCAAGACTGTCCACTGCGACACCAGTTGTGGGGAAGAGCAGGTGGCGGGAGGCCTCAGATGTCACAGTCAGACCCCTGGGCTTGTTGGTTCAGGAAACTTCCAGGCCCAGGACTGGGTCTAACTCACTCCTGTGCCCTGAATAGGACCTGACACCAGGGAGGAGCTGATGAGACCTTGTGTTAGGGTAACTGAATATGTGAATATAAGGTAACACATGAGTGTCTGTACTAAATAAAATTCTATATGAAAAGACATATAAATCATTTTTATTTTAAATAATTAAAAAAATAAGTAGAAGAGCTAATAAATTAAGTATAAAAGAGGGACTCTAAAAATGAGTCACACATTAACAAAATTCCCCATGTCTGACATCCTGCAAACAACCCTTCAGTAAACTTTGCAATGAATTTTTTTCTTCCTTCTTCAAATCTAATCATCATACTTGAAGATTTTTTTTTTTTAATCTTTTTTGGGCAATTTTATTTTTTGCCACAAAAACTCAATTGAATACCTTGTACCAATCTATACTTCCTTCTTATTTACTGAGTTTAAAATGGGCATAGGCAAGAATACCAAATAGCTACATAATATGCCAAGACCCTGATTAGCTGACAGTAGATCTTTAAATAAAACATCCTCCAAACAAGCAAGTCAGAACTCAAAGTGCCTGAATATGTCATGGGTGACTGTTGAAGTTTACCCACTGATCCAGTAAATTGAGAAGTCCACCCCAACAACTCTGATTCCAGACAGCAGCATTATAAGCAAAGCAGAAACTAACCAGAGACCATAGATTTGTGCTCCACACGCTGACTCCAAGAAGGGCACGACCACCACCAACACAGCAGAAGACCCCAGCGCCTGGTAGCACCGCAGTTGCCTGGTAATCACAGCCAGCCCATGCTGCTGGGCTCCTGGACACGCTGGATAAAGGGATGCAGCTAATAGCCAGAGCGGCAAACACCAAAGTCATTAAACTTCCCATCAGAAGAAGAGTTGGGGATTGCACCTAAAGTTTCCGGAAGCAGCGCTGAGTTGTATTCTGGTGAACTGCTTCCTGTGACAGATGGTCTGGATGGTTGTGACAGCCCCTGGTCACAGCGGCCACATGTGGGCCCGTGGACAGGCTCACAGGGTGCTGTTTCGCAGTGAGAGCTGGTGAGGGCCAGGGAGCCGGGAGGAAGGGCGTGCGGGCTGGCAGACATTTGGAAGCAAAGACGTTCAACTTCTGACAGAAGTACAGTCACATCCAGGTGGCCACAAGATGCACCAGGGTAAAGTTCACACTGGGGGCTCTCTTTTGAAAATATGATGCAGATGGACACTAGCAGGCTGAGGAGAGCCTGTTGCCAGACTCTGGGGAAGGGGGGAATGGGTCTACTCCCAGGAGACCACCCACCCCCGACGTGAGCATCTTTCCCCCACACCACCCACTCCAATGATGGACTCTTAGAGGCCAAACTTTATTGGTAAGGAATTGGTATTTATTGGTAAGGAATTCCAGCCTTATGGTAGGGGAGGGAAGGTGCGTTAGTTTACAAGAGATTTGGAGTTCCTCAGATCACTTTGGCCTCCCTCTGCTTTGCCCAGGCAAGGACTCTCAGGAAGCAGTACAAGTGTCCTGGGCTAGTGCTTTTTCTTTTTAACTTTTTGGCCAAACCATGCAGCATACAGGATCTTAGTTCCTGATCAGGGATTGAACTTATGTCCCAGCACTGGAAGGGCTGAGTCTTAACCACTGGAAGGCCAGAGAAGTCCCTCTCAGGCTAGCTCAGAAGAAGGAAATAACAAGGCAGAATGTAGTCCATTCCATCTGGTAGACTGTCACTTTGCTTCCTTTCAAGGGGGCCTCATTTCACTCCTCTCTTTAATATAACTGTTGGTGCAAAATATGTGTTCAAAATCCAGAGGAGAAGCCCAAGCTGAATGACACATAATTTAATAGAATGCAGAGTCTGAGCCTCCTTCCTGAGAGTCATAAAACTTGGGCATCTCCAGTCCTAGATCTCAGCTTATTTGCTGTGGGACCTCAGGTATGTTGGTGGTGGTTTACTCACTCAGTCGTGTCCAACTCTTGCGACCCCATGTACTGTAGCCCGCCAGGCTCCTCTGTCCATGGGACTCTCCAGGCAAGAATACTGGAGCGGGTTGCTATGCCTTCCTCCAGGGGATCTTCTCAACCCAGGGATCGAACCCTTGTCTCATGTCTCCTGCATCAGCAGGCAGGTTCTTTACCACTAGTGCCACCTTGGAAGTCCCATATATGTGTGTGTGTATATATATATTAGCATTTCAGTTTAAAAAAAAACAAAAACTATATATTATAATAAACTTCTTAGGTTTCTGTTTTAAGATTAACTTAAACTATTGCTCAAGAAAAGTTTTTGGTCTAAGTTCAGAAAAGTTTTTGCTTTGTATCTGAATTAAATGTTGGTTACTACAAAAGAGTACATCTCAGTCAAGGGTGATTTTGATGATTTGATTTGTCAGTGACTGGAGACATTTTGTGTTGGCCCAATGCAGAGGGTGGTATTGTTCAATCTAGGGAGAGAGACCAGGGATGCTTCTAAATATCCCACAGTGCAAGGGCAGGCTGCTTGCGGCAAAGAATTATCTGGCCCCAAATATCATTAGTGCCCAGATTGAGAAATTGCCTTAAAATGAACTAGTAACAGAAATATCCAGTAAATAACTGAATTTCCATTAAAGAAATAAAACATTTTCTCTTCAAAGAAGTTAGGTGAGGATAAACACGCAGGCTGGGGAATTCACTGCTGGTAGATAATTCTGAACTTGCTTTCTCTGCTGATATTTTGTAGGCAGGATATCCAAAAAGCTAGGCAAAGAGACCAGAAGAAACGGGGAAATTGATAAGTCAATCCATTTAACTCTAAAAAGGTGAAAGGCTTACTTCTGTGATTGAAGGAAAAAAAAAAAAAAAAAACCAACAACTGACAACTCAGAAAATATTATTCATAGGGCAGAAGTCTCAAATCCATCCTAGGTTTCCCTGACTCCAAGGCAAAGATTGAACTGAATAAACCTACCACTTGTCTCTTTCTTATTAAAATTTTAACCATTGCTCTACTAGAAAAGGAAGCATAATGCTTTAAGAAGAAAGTTTTAAATATAAGCAATCAAAAACTGGCTACTTCATTTAAATATCTTTATAAACTACTGATTTTTAATAAGCCTAAAAAACCTGTATCCCTAGAATCAGAGCTCTCCAGTGTGTTACCATTGGGTTTTTAAATATTCGAGCTAAAGACAATTAGGACAGTTTGGAATACTGTTTAGTAAAAATAATCTCCCCTATATTGTTTAGTAAAAGTAATCTCCCTTCCTACTAAAGATGGGCTTCCTAGGTGACCCTAATGGTAAAGAATCTGCCTGCCAATGCAAGAGACTCAAGAGATGCAGGTTCAATCTCTGGGTCAGGAAGATCCCCTGGAGAAGGAAATGGCAACTAGCTTCAGTATTCTTACCTGGAAAATTCCATGGACAGAGGAGCCTGGGCAGGCTATAGCCCATGAGACCACAAAGAGTCGGACACAACTGAGTGACCAAGTACACACACCCAGTAAGGATGGAGTGTGCTTTCCCACCCACTGACAGTGGACTGTCCATGTGACTCTGACCAAGGGAATATGAGTATTCAGTACCCCAGCAGAGCCTGAAATAGACTACTGCAATTTTTTTTTTTTTGCCTTGTGTCCTTGAGTGATTAATCATGAAGACTGTGCCTTGGTAACTGCTGCCCCTTCAGTTTGGGACAAGAAAGCACACATGGAGCAACTGAACCTAGAATCCAGCCTGGAGCCAAGCCTGGAGCAGGACCACTTGGTTTAGCTTAGATCAGCTGAAGTACCATATGTCTGCATACCTGTGAACTTGATAAGAAATGCCTGATACTGAAAGACACTAAGTTTGGGGGTGGTTTCTTACACAACATTATGGTAGAAATAACAATAATAGAGTGATGTCTGGGTGATTTTGATTTTAAATGAATTCAGTATAAATGGAATTCTAAATAGGTATTTGCAAATTCATTTGTCTTTCCCTATGAGGACAATGACTATTCTTTCTGTGTTTTGAATTGCTGACCAAAATATATGTTTGATAGAGCATGGCATTGGCTGCATGTGTGATTTTATTTCAGTCCCAAAGAAAGGCAATGTCGAAGAATGCTCAAACTACCACACAATTGTACTCATCTCATACACTACTAAAGTAATGCTCAAAATTCTCCAAGCCAGGCTTCAACAGTACATAAACCGTGAACTTCCAGATATTCAAGCTGGATTTAGAAAAGGCAGAGGAACCAGAGATAAAATTGCCAACATCCACTGGATCATCAAAAAAGCAATAGAATTCCAGAAAAACATCTATTTCTGCTTTATTGACTATGACAAAGCCTTTGACTGTGGAAAATTATTCAAGAAATGGGAATACCAGACCACCTGACCTGTCTCTTGAGAAATCTGTATGCAAGTCAGGAGACAACATTTAGAACTCGACATGGAACAACAGACTGGTTCCAAATCAGGAAAGGAATACGTCAAGGCTGTATATTGTCACCCTGCTTATTTAACTTACATGCAGAGTACATCATGAGAAATGCTGGGCTGGATGAAGCACAAGCTGGATTCAAGATTTCTGGGAGAAATATCAATAACTTCAGATACAGATGACACCACCCTTATGGCAGAAAGTGAAGAAGAACTCAAGAGCCTCTTAAATGAAAGTGAAAGAGGAGAGTGAAAAAGTTGGCTTAAAACTCAGCATTCAGAAAACTAAGATCATGGCATCTGGTCCCATCACTTTATGACAAATAGATGGGGAAACGGTATAAACAGTGACAGACTTTATTTTGGGGGGCTCCAGAATCACTGCAGCTTGTGACTGCAGCCATGAAATTAAAAGATGATTGCTCCTGGGAAAAAAAGTTATGACCCACCTAAACAGCATATTAAAAAGCAGAGACATTACTTTGCCAACAAAGGTCTGTCTAGTCAAGGCTATGGTTTTTCCAGTAGTCATTTATTCATGCGAGAGATGGACTGTAAAGAAAGCTGAACACTGAAGAATTGATGTTTTTGAACTGTGGTGTTGGAGAAGACTCTTCAGAGTCCCTTGGACTGCAAGGACATCAAACGAGTCAATCCTAAAGAAAGTCAGTCCTGAATATTCATTGGAAGGACTGATGCTGAAGCCGAAGCTGAAGCTCCGATACTTTGGCCACTGATGTGAAGAACTGACTCAGTGGAAAGGACCCTGATGCTGGGAAAGATTGAAGGCGGGAGGAGAAGGGGACGACAGAGGATGAGATGGTTGGATGGCATCACCAACTTGATGGACATGAGTTTGAGCAAGCTTCAGGAGTTGGTGATGGACAGGGAGGCCTCGCGTGCTGCAGTCCATGGGGTGGCAAAGAGTTGGACACAACTTAGAGACTGAACTGAACTGAACACAAACAAATTTTTACTGTCATGTACATACATAGGATGTGACTTGCTTTTTAGTTGCTCCCTCATGTCCAACTCTTTGCAACCCCAGGGACTGTAGCACACCAGGCCTCCCTGTCCCTCACTATCTCTTGCAGTTTGCCCAAGTTCATGTCGGTTGAATTTGTGATGCTATCCACCCATCTCATCCTCTGCTACCCATTCTTTTCCCTTTAATCTGAGCACTGCTTTTCCCTTTGGGAATTCGCTTAGAACATGGTCTCTCCTGGACCCCCGCCCATTCTGGAGATGATGTTTCTGGCAAGATCTATTCTGACAAAACTGCACTGGGTGCGCCGTGGCCTCATGATCGTGCCTGTCAGGGTAGTGTGGTTGTCCAGGCAGAGACTGTAGGTCAGTGGCTTCTGGCAGGTGATGGTTACGTAAGCATCCTGCCGGGCACCGGAGCGGAAATGCTGGCCCCAGTGCTTCCGAGAGAAGGGAACACGCCGGGGGCGGCGTGCGGCTGGGGCGCACATGTGCACATGCTCGCTGGCCTGGCGGGAATCTTTTCCAGTGAAGTGATTTTTCACTTTGTCCGAGGAGGCAGAAGAAAAGGCTCGATCATCTGCCAGACATGGGAGAGGGTAGGGGGCCCGAAAACGCAAAGTGTTTCAGCTTTGTCTGGGCTTCCAGGGGCTTGGGGTTTATGTATTTTTAGAGTTATTTTATTCTTGACTCTCATTTCAACGGCGAGCTCTCCATTCACTTTTCTCAGTGGAGCAAGAACAGAGTGATTGGCCCTCTGGGTGTTCCGCAAGGAAAGGTCATCCTTCCACTCGGCAAACACATCCATTCGGGCGGAGAAAGCCCAGTCTGTGACCTGAAAAAGCTTCTGGTGCAGTGCCCCCCGGCCAGGCCAGGCCAAATGCTGTCCTTGGAGGACTGATGATGCGAGGGGAGGACATAGACTGGGGTCGGAAACCAAAATGAGAGACCAGAGAGGGGAAGGGAGTGAATAAACACAGCAGCAGGGAGAAAACTGGGGCAGAAAGGGTGTAGAAAAAATGGGGAGGTTAGACTGGGGAGAGATTGCGTCTTTTCCCTTGAGAAATATTTCTGTCAGGACAGCATCCAGGCCGGATGAAAGCAGCTTTCAGATCCACTGGGTCAGGTTAACATCAGACACATTTGTTTAGTCATCAACCCACCAGTGAACAAAATAACTGTTGGTAAAATCAACAGACTTTTGAGTCAAACAGAGATGGATTTAAATGGCAGTCAACAATTTAGTAACTTCTTTAAGGCCTTGGTTTTCGTTGTAAAAAAGATAAACAGCAGCTACTTCCAGACGTATTGTATTTAATGTGATAATGTGTGAGTGCTTCGTAAATATTCAACATGTAGTCACTTCTCAGGTTTTAGCTGTTACTACTTAATGAGTGTCACAATGGGCCTGGTACCAGCAGGATTTTAGAGACACAAAGGCTAGAAACTTCCCTCAAGGAACTTATAGTCTGCTTGAGCATATAAAATTAACATCCCTGAAGTAATACTGAACAGCCCTGGGTACAATAAAATGTGTGGGATACACTGAAGTTCTACATGAACTTCAGTTAAAAACTGGACAGCATGCAAACCAAGGTATTATGGTTAATCATCAGTTAAGGGATATATAAAAGTAGATGCTAGAGATAGACTTGGAAAGTGAATGTCTTCTAGACCAGTGCTTCTCTAGCTATAATATGCTTCAAATCACCAAAGATTTCCTAATAATGCAGATCAAAGTTCAGTCCTGGGGTGGAGCCTTGGATTTTGCATTTCTAAGAAGCTTCTAGGTGATATCCTGTTACTGGCCCTCAGACCACTCATGGAGGAGCAAGGACTTAGGTGCTGGGTTCCAGGCAGCTCACATACCTACTTGTGGCCAGGTGCTTATTTT
>NC_057398.1:53755105-53853496 GCF_019320065.1 Cervus canadensis | reverse complement strand
TTTTAATATTTGTTCTTTGTTTTTGATCTTTGTTAATTTGATTAATATGTGTCTTGGGGTGTTTCGCCTTGGGTTTATCCTGTTTGGGACTCTCTGGGTTTCTTGGATTTGGGTGGCTATTTCCTTCCCCATTTTAGGGAAGTTTTCAGCTATTATATCCTCGAGTATTTTCTCATGGCCTTTCTTTTTGTCTTCTTCTGGAACTCCTATGATTTGAATGTTGGGGCGTTTCACATTGTCCCAGAGGTCCCTGAGGTTGTCCTCATTTCTTTTGATCCTTTTTTCTTTTTTCCTCTCTGTTTCATTTATTTCCACCATTTTATCTTCTACCTCACTTATCCTATCTTCTGCCTCTGTTATTCTACTCTTGGTTCCCTCCAACGTGTTTTTGATCTCATTCATTGCATTATTCATTTTGAGATTGACTCTTTTTATTTCTCTAGGTCTTTATTAAACAGTTCTCTGAATCTTTTCAATCTTTGGTCTCCAAGGCCTAATTTATCTGTAACTCCATTTTGTTTTCAGTTGGATACATTTTTATCTATCATTATTCTAAATTCTTTTTCAGGTAGATTCCCTAGCTCCTCCTCTTTTGTTTGACTTGGTGGGCATTTTTCATGTTCCTTTACCTGTTGGGTATTTCTTTGCCTTTTCATCTTGTTTAGATTGCTGTATCTGGAGTGGGCTTTCTGTATTCTGGAGGTCTGTGGTTCCTTTTATTGTGGAGGATTTACCCAGTGGGTGGGGTTAGACGATTGGCTTGTCAAGATTTCCTGGTTAGGGGAGCTTGCGTCGGTGTTCTGGTGCGTGGAACTTGATTTCTTTTCTTTGGAGAGCAATGGAGTGCCCAGTAATGAGTTTTGAGATGGGTCTATGTGTTAGGTGTGACCTTTGGGCAGACCTGATATTGTTGACGTTCAGGGCTATGTTCCTGCGTTGCTGGAGATTTGCGTGGTATGTCTTGCTCTAAAATTAGTTGAGCTCTTGGGGTGGTGGTTGGTTTCAGTGTAGGTATGGAGGTTTTTGGACAGTCACTTATTACTTAAAGTTCCATGTAGTCAGGAGTTTTCTGGTGTTCTCAGGTTTTGGGCTTAAGTCTCCTGCCTCTGGATTTCAGTTTTATTCTTCCTGTAGTCTCAGGACTTCTCCAACTATACAGCCGCTTCTCGATATCTACAGGCCCCTCCAGTGTAGTCAGCGTTTCCTAGAGGGATTTTAATCTGTTGCACCAGTCCCTTCTGAAGCGGTTCCCTTTGTTTATTTGGCTTCTGTTTGCCGGTCTCTTCAGAGCCTCATTTCCGCCCTGACACAGGCGGGCGGAGGTGGACTCCCATTCAGGTAGCTAGTTCCGTCGCTCTGCGGGGCAGGGAGGGGCTTGCGCTGTGGGGACAGGCTTGCGCCGCGGGGATGGGCTGGGGCTGCCGGGAGGGGCTGACGCTGCTTTCTCCGTCTGTGCTGCTCAGGCTCCCGGCTGTTCTATATGGAGCACGCCCCGCGCTGCACGAGGTTCCAGCCCTCGGGTGTTCCACAAAAGCGCGGAAGGAAAAGCTGCGCCTGCTCTCTGTGCCTTCCCCGTCAGAGCGGTCCAGGCAGCCAGGGGCTTGGTGGGCGCACTCTACCCAGGTGTGGCGCGCCCCCTCCCTTCCGCGGACCCAGGCTCAGTTTCCGCTGGTGCCAGTCGGGCGCGCTCGCCTTCCGCCCTCCGCGTCCCCAGCCCCAGTCCCCGCCCGCGCCGGTCGGGTGCCTGCGCCCTGTGTCTCGCAGCGACCTTCCCCTCCCCCCTGCCTCCTGCCTCCGGTGGGGCTGGGCCGGTCCGCAGCCTGCGAGCTCCTCTCTGGACCCTCTCGGTCTCTTTGTTCTGCGGACAGCCGGCAGTGTGTTCGGGCCGGTTAATTTACTCTCTCTCTTTTGGTCTCCCACAGTTCAAGTTGGCAACTCACAGAAGTTCCCTCCGATTGTCCCCAGGGCACTCGGGCCCAGACCCTACCCCAAGCAATGCCGCCTAAGAGCTCCCGGGCCGGATCTCCGTCCTTAGCTCCTTTGTCTCACTTTTTATCTTTTATATTTTGTCCTACCTCCTTTCGAAGACAATGGGCCGCTTTTCTGGGCACCTGATGTCCCCAGCTAGCGATCCGAAGTTGTTTTGTGAAGTTTGCTCTGCATTCAGTTATTCTTTTGATGAATTTGTAGGAGAGAAAGTGGTCTCCCCGGCCTACTCCTCCGCCATCTTGGCTCCTCCCGCCCGACAGTAGATCTTTAAATAAAACATCCTCCAAACGAGCAAGTCAGAACTCAAAGTGCCTGAATATGTCATGGGTGACTGTTGAAGTTTACCCACTGATCCAGTAAATTGAGAAGTCCACCCCAACAACTCTGATTCCAGACAGCAGCATTATAAGCAAAGCAGAAACTAACCAGAGACCATAGATTTGTGCTCCACACGCAGACTCCAAGAAGGGCACGACCACCACCAACACAGCAGAAGACCCCAGCGCCTGGTAGCACCGCAGTTGCCTGGTAATCACAGCCAGCCCATGCTGCTGGGCTCCTGGACACGCTGGATAAAGGGATGCAGCTAATAGCCAGAGCGGCAAACACCAAAGTCATTAAACTTCCCATCAGAAGAAGAGTTGGGGATTGCACCTAAAGTTTCCGGAAGCAGCGCTGAGTTGTATTCTGGTGAACTGCTTCCTGTGACAGATGGTCTGGATGGTTGTGACAGCCCCTGGTCACAGCGGCCACACGTGGGCCCGTGGACAGGCTCACAGGGTGCTGTTTCGCAGTGAGAGCTGGTGAGGGCCAGGGAGCCGGGAGGAAGGGCGTGCGGGCTGGCAGACATTTGGAAGCAAAGACGTTCAACTTCTGACAGAAGTACAGTCACATCCAGGTGGCCACAAGATGCACCAGGGTAAAGTTCACACTGGGGGCTCTCTTTTGAAAATATGATGCAGATGGACACTAGCAGGCTGAGGAGAGCCTGTTGCCAGACTCTGGGGAAGGGGGGAATGGGTCTACTCCCAGGAGACCACCCACCCCCGACGTGAGCATCTTTCCCCCACACCACCCACTCCAATGATGGACTCTTAGAGGCCAAACTTTATTGGTAAGGAATTGGTATTTATTGGTAAGGAATTCCAGCCTTATGGTAGGGGAGGGAAGGTGCGTTAGTTTACAAGAGATTTGGAGTTCCTCAGATCACTTTGGCCTCCCTCTGCTTTGCCCAGGCAAGGACTCTCAGGAAGCAGTACAAGTGTCCTGGGCTAGTGCTTTTTCTTTTTAACTTTTTGGCCAAACCATGCAGCATACAGGATCTTAGTTCCTGATCAGGGATTGAACTTATGTCCCAGCACTGGAAGGGCTGAGTCTTAACCACTGGAAGGCCAGAGAAGTCCCTCTCGGGCTAGCTCAGAAGAAGGAAATAACAAGGCAGGATGTAGTCCATTCCATCTGGTAGACTGTCACTTTGCTTCCTTTCAAGGAGGCCTCATTTCACTCCTCTCTTTAATATAACTGTTGGTGCAAAATATGTGTTCAAAATCCAGAGGAGAAGCCCAAGCTGAATGACACATAATTTAAAAGAATGCAGAGTCTGAGCCTCCTTCCTGAGAGTCATAAAACTTGGGCATCTCCAGTCCTAGATCTCAGCTTATTTGCTGTGGGACCTCAGGTATGTTGGTGGTGGTTTACTCACTCAGTCGTGTCCAACTCTTGCGACCCCATGTACTGTAGCCCGCCAGGCTCCTCTGTCCATGGGACTCTCCAGGCAAGAATACTGGAGCGGGTTGCTATGCCTTCCTCCAGGGGATCTTCTCAACCCAGGGATCGAACCCTTGTCTCATGTCTCCTGCATCAGCAGGCAGGTTCTTTACCACTAGTGCCACCTTGGAAGTCCCATATATGTGTGTGTGTATATATATATTAGCATTTCAGTTTAAAAAAGAACAAAAACTATATATTATAATAAACTTCTTAGGTTTCTGTTTTAAGATTAACTTAAACTATTGCTCAAGAAAAGTTTTTGGTCTAAGTTCAGAAAAGTTTTTGCTTTGTATCTGAATTAAATGTTGGTTACTACAAAAGAGTACATCTCAGTCAAGGGTGATTTTGATGATTTGATTTGTCAGTGACTGGAGACATTTTGTGTTGGCCCAATGCAGAGGGTGGTATTGTTCAATCTAGGGAGAGAGACCAGGGATGCTTCTAAATATCCCACAGTGCAAGGGCAGGCTGCTTGCGGCAAAGAATTATCTGGCCCCAAATATCATTAGTGCCCAGATTGAGAAATTGCCTTAAAATGAACTAGTCAACAGAAATATCCAGTAAATAACTGAATTTCCATTAAAGAAATAAAACATTTTCTCTTCAAAGAAGTTAGGTGAGGATAAACACGCAGGCTGGGGAATTCACTGCTGGTAGATAATTCTGAACTTGCTTTCTCTGCTGATATTTTGTAGGCAGGATATCCAAAAAGCTAGGCAAAGAGACCAGAAGAAATGGGGAAATTGATAAGTCAATCCATTTAACTCTAAAAAGGTGAAAGGCTTACTTCTGTGATTGAAGGAAAAAAAAAAACAAAAAACAAACCAACAACTGACAACTCAGAAAATATTATTCATAGGGCAGAAGTCTCAAATCCATCCTAGGTTTCCCTGACTCCAAGGCAAAGATTGAACTGAATAAACCTACCACTTGTCTCTTTCTTATTAAAATTTTAACCATTGCTCTACTAGAAAAGGAAGCATAATGCTTTAAGAAGAAAGTTTTAAATATAAGCAATCAAAAACTGGCTACTTCATTTAAATATCTTTATAAACTACTGATTTTTAATAAGCCTAAAAAACCTGTATCCCTAGAATCAGAGCTCTCCAGTGTGTTACCATTGGGTTTTTAAATATTCGAGCTAAAGACAATTAGGACAGTTTGGAATACTGTTTAGTAAAAATAATCTCCCCTATATTGTTTAGTAAAAGTAATCTCCCTTCCTACTAAAGATGGGCTTCCTAGGTGACCCTAATGGTAAAGAATCTGCCTGCCAATGCAAGAGACTCAAGAGATGCAGGTTCAATCTCTGGGTCAGGAAGATCCCCTGGAGAAGGAAATGGCAACTAGCTTCAGTATTCTTACCTGGAAAATTCCATGGACAGAGGAGCCTGGGCAGGCTATAGCCCATGAGACCACAAAGAGTCGGACACAACTGAGTGACCAAGTACACACACCCAGTAAGGATGGAGTGTACTTTCCCACCCACTGACAGTGGACTGTCCATGTGACTCTGACCAAGGGAATATGAGTATTCAGTACCCCAGCAGAGCCTGAAATAGACTACTGCAATTTTTTTTTTTTTGCCTTGTGTCCTTGAGTGATTAATCATGAAGACTGTGCCTTGGTAACTGCTGCCCCTTCAGTTTGGGACAAGAAAGCACACATGGAGCAACTGAACCTAGAATCCAGCCTGGAGCCAAGCCTGGAGCAGGACCACTTGGTTTAGCTTAGATCAGCTGAAGTACCATATGTCTGCATACCTGTGAACTTGATAAGAAATGCCTGATACTGAAAGACACTAAGTTTGGGAGTGGTTTCTTACACAACATTATGGTAGAAATAACAATAATAGAGTGATGTCTGGGTGATTTTGATTTTAAATGAATTCAGTATAAATGGAATTCTAAATAGGTATTTGCAAATTCATTTGTCTTTCCCTATGAGGACAATGACTATTCTTTCTGTGTTTTGAATTGCTGACCAAAATATATGTTTGATAGAGCATGGCATTGGCTGCATGTGTGATTTTATTTCAGTCCCAAAGAAAGGCAATGTCGAAGAATGTTCAAACTACCACACAATTGTACTCATCTCATACACTACTAAAGTAACGCTCAAAATTCTCCAAGCCAGGCTTCAACAGTACATAAACCGTGAACTTCCAGATATTCAAGCTGGATTTAGAAAAGGCAGAGGAACCAGAGATAAAATTGCCAACATCCACTGGATCATGAAAAAAGCAATAGAATTCCAGAAAAACATCTATTTCTGCTTTATTGACTATGACAAAGCCTTTGACTGTGGAAAATTATTCAAGAAATGGGAATACCAGACCACCTGACCTGTCTCTTGAGAAATCTGTATGCAAGTCAGGAGACAACATTTAGAACTCGACATGGAACAACAGACTGGTTCCAAATCAGGAAAGGAATACGTCAAGGCTGTATATTGTCACCCTGCTTATTTAACTTACATGCAGAGTACATCATGAGAAATGCTGGGCTGGATGAAGCACAAGCTGGATTCAAGATTTCTGGGAGAAATATCAATAACTTCAGATACAGATGACACCACCCTTATGGCAGAAAGTGAAGAAGAACTCAAGAGCCTCTTAAATGAAAGTGAAAGAGGAGAGTGAAAAAGTTGGCTTAAAACTCAGCATTCAGAAAACTAAGATCATGGCATCTGGTCCCATCGCTTTATGACAAATAGATGGGGAAACGGTATAAACAGTGTCCGACTTTATTTTGGGGGGCTCCAGAATCACTGCAGCTTGTGACTGCAGCCATGAAATTAAAAGATGATTGCTCCTGGGAAAAAAAGTTATGACCCACCTAAACAGCATATTAAAAAGCAGAGACATTACTTTGCCAACAAAGGTCTGTCTAGTCAAGGCTATGGTTTTTCCAGTAGTCATTTATTCATGCGAGAGATGGACTGTAAAGAAAGCTGAACACTGAAGAATTGATGTTTTTGAACTGTGGTGTTGGAGAAGACTCTTCAGAGTCCCTTGGACTGCAAGGACATCAAACGAGTCAATCCTAAAGAAAGGCAGTCCTGAATATTCATTGGAAGGACTGATGCTGAAGCCGAAGCTGAAGCTCCGATACTTTGGCCACTGATGCGAAGAACTGACTCAGTGGAAAGGACCCTGATGCTGGGAAAGATTGAAGGCGGGAGGAGAAGGGGACGACAGAGGATGAGATGGTTGGATGGCATCACCAACTTGATGGACATGAGTTTGAGCAAGCTTCAGGAGTTGGTGATGGACAGGGAGGCCTCGCGTGCTGCAGTCCATGGGGTAGCAAAGAGTTGGACACAACTTAGAGACTGAACTGAACTGAACACAAACAAATTTTTACTGTCATGTACATACATAGGATGTGACTTGCTTTTTAGTTGCTCCCTCATGTCCGACTCTTTGCAACCCCAGGGATTGTAGCACACCAGGCCTCCCTGTCCCTCACTATCCCTTGCAGTTTGCCCAAGTTCATGTCGGTTGAATCTGTGATGCTATCCACCCATCTCATCCTCTGCTACCCATTCTTTTGCCTTTAATCTGAGCACTGCTTTTCCCTTTGGGAATTCGCTTAGAACATGGTCTCTCCTGGACCCCCGCCCATTCTGGAGATGATGTTTCTGGCAAGATCTATTCTGACAAAACTGCACTGGGTGCGCCGTGGCCTCATGATCGTGCCTGTCAGGGTAGTGTGGTTGTCCACGCAGAGACTGTAGGTCAGTGGCTTCTGGCAGGTGATGGTTACGTAAGCATCCTGCCGGGCACCGGAGCGGAAATGCTGGCCCCAGTGCTTCGGAGAGAAGGGAACACGCCGCGGGCGGCGTGCGGCTGGGGCGCACATGTGCACATGCTCGCTGGCCTGGCGGGAATCTTTTCCAGTGAAGTGATTTTTCACTTTGTCCGAGGAGGCAGAAGAAAAGGCTCGATCATCTGCCAGACATGGGAGGGGGTAGGAGGCCCGAAAACGCAAAGTGTTTCAGCTTTGTCTGGGCTTCCAGGGGCTTGGGGTTTATGTATTTTTAGAGTTATTTTATTCTTGACTCTCATTTCAACGGCGAGCTCTCCATTCACTTTTCTCAGTGGAGCAACAACAGAGTGATTGGCCCTCTGGGTGTTCCGCAAGGAAAGGTCATCCTTCCACTCCGCAAACACATCCATTCGGGCGGAGAAAGCCCAGTCTGTGACCTGAAAAAGCTTCTGGTGCAGTGCCCCCCGGCCAGGCCAGGCCAAATGCTGTCCTTGGAGGACTGATGATGCGAGGGGAGGACATAGACTGGGGTCGGAAACCAAAATGAGAGACCAGAGAGGGGAAGGGAGTGAATAAACACAGCAGCAGGGAGAAAACTGGGGCAGAAAGGGTGTAGAAAAAATGGGGAGGTTAGACTGGGGAGAGATTGCGTCTTTTCCCTTGAGAAATATTTCTGTCAGGACAGCATCCAGGCCGGATGAAAGCAGCTTTCAGATCCACTGGGTCAGGTTAACATCAGACACATTTGTTTAGTCATCAACCCACCAGTGAACAAAATAACTGTTGGTAAAATCAACAGACTTTTGAGTCAAACAGAGATGGATTTAAATGGCAGTCAACAATTTAGTAACTTCTTTAAGGCCTTGGTTTTCGTTGTAAAAAAGATAAACAGCAGCTACTTCCAGACGTATTGTATTTAATGTGATAATGTGTGAGTGCTTCGTAAATATTCAACATGTAGTCACTTCTCAGGTTTTAGCTGTTACTACTTAATGAGTGTCACAATGGGCCTGGTACCAGCAGGATTTTAGAGACACAAAGGCTAGAAACTTCCCTCAAGGAACTTATAGTCTGCTTGAGCATATAAAATTAACATCCCTGAAGTAATACTGAACAGCCCTGGGTACAATAAAATGTGTGGGATACACTGAAGTTCTACATGAACTTCAGTTAAAAACTGGACAGCATGCAAACCAAGGTATTATGGTTAATCATCAGTTAAGGGATATATAAAAGTAGATGCTAGAGATAGACTTGGAAAGTGAATGTCTTCTAGACCAGTGCTTCTCTAGCTATAATATGCTTCAAATCACCAAAGATTTCCTAATAATGCAGATCAAAGTTCAGTCCTGGGGTGGAGCCTTGGATTTTGCATTTCTAAGAAGCTTCTAGGTGATATCCTGTTACTGGCCCTCAGACCACTCATGGAGGAGCAAGGACTTAGGTGCTGGGTTCCAGGCAGCTCACATACCTACTTGTGGCCAGGTGCTTATTTTACATCTATTAATTACTAAACACAAAAGAGGATGAAACTGAGAAGGAAAGAGAGCCAAGAGAAATAGACTCCTTAGGTCTCCACTTGCAAGTTTATTTTTTCCCCTCTAAATTCTCAGTGATTTATACTACTGCCACATCTATACTACCTCCATAAACAATGTTATTTCCCTGAAATAATGAGGGAAAAATTATTCACTGAGCAAGTATGTAATGATCCAGGACCAAACCTTTAGTAGGTACTAAACAGAAATGGATAAGTGAGTAGTCACCATGGGGGCAGGTCGAGTCAGAAGGGGTTTCCTAGGTAAGTGACATTTAAGACAAGGCTGAAAGAAATGACAATTGGGAATAGAGGAGGTAGATGGAGGAAAAACTCAGGAACAGTATCTCCCAACTCTGTATTATTCCTGTCTTACTCTTTAATATCACACAGTTACTTAAGTGCTGCTTTCTGATTACTTTTTGAACAACTCATTCTAGCATTTTTGTGGCTGTCCCCCACACACAGTAGGTTACTCTCTCATCATATATAGAATGATTTTCTACTTGACCTTTCTGTTTATTATCAGACTTCTTTTAAGCTATATTTGCTTTTCCAGAAAGAAAGTAGTCTACAGAAGTCAGTCCCCCAGGTTGTGGTGTTGTTTCCAGCTTGTTGTTATTCAGCTGCTCAATCATGTCCAACCCTTTGTGACACCATGGACTCCAGCATGCCAGGCTTCCCTGTCCTTCACCATCTTCCGGAGATTGCTCAAACTCATGTCCATTGAGTCAGTGATACCATCCAACCATCTTGTTCTCCATAGTCCCCTTCTCTTCCTACCTTCAGTCTTTCCCAGCATCAGGGTCTTTTCTGATGAGTTGGCTCTTCACATCAAGTGGTCAACGTATTGGAGTTTCAGCTTCAGCATCAGTCCTTCCAATGAATATTCAGGATTGATTTCCTTTAGGATTAACTGGTGGATCTCCTTGCAGTCCAAGGGACTCTGAAGAGTCTTCTCCAACACCACAGTTCAAAAGCGTCAATTCTTGTGTTCAGCCTTCTTTATGGTCCAACCCTCACATCCATACATGACTACCGGGAAAACCATAGCTTTGGCTATCTGGACCTTTGTTGGCAAAGTAATGTCTCTGCTTTTTAATACACTGTCTAGGTTTGTCATAGCCTTTCTTCCAAGGAGCAAGCTTCTTTTAGTTTCACGGCTACAGTCACCATCTACAGTGATTTTAGAGCCCAAGAAAATAAAGTATGTCATTGTTTCTATTGTTTCCCCATCTATTTGCCATGAAGTGATGGGATCAGATGCCATGATCTTTGTTTTCTGAATGTTGAGTTTTAAGCCAACTTTTTCACTCTCCTCTTTCACTTTCATCTTTCGTTCCTCTTCTCTTTCTGTCATAAGGATGGTGTCATCTGTGTATCTGATATTTCTCCTGGCAATCTTGATTCCAGAATGTACTTCATCTAGCCCAGCATTTTACATGATGTACTCTGCATATAAATTAAATAAGCTGGGTGACAATATACAACCTTGACATACTTCTTTGCCAGTTTGGAACCAGTTCATTTTTCCATGTCTGGTTCTAACTGTTGCTTTTTGACCTGCATTCAGGTTTCTCAGAAGGCAGTTCAGGTGGCCTGGTATTCCCATCTCTTGAAGAATTGCCCCCAGGTTGTAAACTATGAAAATATTTTTGATGTGAGAAGCATGGCAGAAAAGCCAAAATCACCGACATGTCCACATGGGTTATGTAATTCTAGATAGCAATATATGCTCATTCTGATATATTTATAATAATACGAGATACATAGGATGCACATCTTTCATGAGGAAATTAAACCTTTGGTATATTGTCCAGCTGAGACAGATCATAGAACATAGGCTTTGAATTGTTCCTTCTCTCTTGGTATTTTTCCAATGTCTGACAAAGAGAGTTATACCCACTTATTTCCAGGAAGCAAATTGAGGGAGAAATTATAGAGAGGGAAAAGTAGTTGGTTTATTGTGTATGTGGATCTATTCTCTAAACCCACATGCAGAGACAAGAAGGGATTTTGTCTCTGGGACCAAAACAAACATAGTGTTTAGAGAGGGAGGCCTGACTTGCCCACAAAACTTGGTCACTCAGAGCACATAGGGCTTCTGAAATGAACTGATATCAGAAATTTTGCAGGACTCCTTAGACTGTAAAATCTCACCTATCATGCTTACTTGTTACAGAAATTTACAGAATATGGAACAGTATCTTTGGTTTTGTAACTAGATGACAATAATCACCTCCATTTGGGAATATTCATCTTTGATGACACAACATCCAAACCTGACAACAAGCACTGTAAGAGTTTGTCTTTATAGAAATTCACTCTCACTCAGTAGTTGCTCTTATGTTTTATAGTAGCTTTTCTGTTTTATCACCACTTTGCCTCTTGTATTCTGATTATTTCCGCTTTAACAATCAATGCTTCAAAGGTCATATGGAGAAATCAAAGCACTTGCCTTTTCAAATGCTAGTGGCTTGAGTTTTGCTTTCTTTTGTCTTTTTTTTTTTCATCCTAATTGCCACAGCCACTGGAGATTGATTTTCCTAGAAATGAGGATTCTGTGATTATTAAACTGCACTGGAGTCTGACCTGCTGCTGACTGGTCCCCTCTTAGACAATGTCCGAAGCTAGCTTCTCCTCTGAGGAACATTTTAAACAGCTGCTTCTATTGAAATGTAAGAATCCTTAATCACAGATTCTTTTCCAAATAACTGTTGATGTTTGACAGGTTTTCCCCATGCAGATAATGGATGGGACAGAAAAAAGACATAAACCAGGAAGGTGGTAGATTTCATCATCTCAAGTATCATTAGTTTTGCTGATGAAAACTAAATAAAAAAGACTGTAGCAACCCAGGGCAAATGAAAAGGTAATCACTCCTCCTTGCCCCAAAACATGAGACAGCTCTTTTTTTTTTTTTTGGTATTTCTTTTTTTTTTTTTTAATTGTAGGAGTATAATTGCTTTCCAATGTCATGGTAGTTTCTGCTGTACGACAAAAATGAATCAGCTATATGTACACCTGTACCCCCTCCTTCTAGGCTCTCTCTCCCCCACCCTCGTCCCACCCCTCTAGGTCATCACCAAGCACTGAGTGAGCTCCTCGTGTTAAACACCAGCTTCCTACTAGCTGTCTGTTTTACACATGTAGTGTATATATGTCGATGCTACTCGGCCAATTCATCTGCCTTCACCTTCTGCCAGTGTATCCACATGTCTGTTCTCTGAGACAGTTCTTATAACGGGTATAACACTGGGCTTGCGTTTCAATGTACTTCCCAGTGACAGGTTGGGAAGCCAAAGACCAGAAAGGTAAGGAATCAATGGACTTCCAGATCTAGGAGACTCTGACCTTTTTTCTTTCATTCGATCACAGCTTATTATATCAGGGAGACAAGCAAGGGTCAAAATTGCCCTAAGGAGTGGAGTTATCAAACTAAGCTGTACAAAGATAATCATGTAGGATAGCTTTGAGGACATCTCATCAAGGTCACTGGGCAAGCTCCTGGTAGAGGAGTAGAAATTGCAGAAATTGCCTGGTAGAGGAGAAAGGCATGGGCCTCAATGGCCCAACTCCAGGAACCTCACCATTGCCAGAGTAACCTGGCTATTTCAGGCATTGTCTGGGAGCAGCCTGAGGGAAGTACAGCCTCTGCATGTACTCTGGAGTGGATCTGAAGGCAGAGTGGGCTGGAGGTTGTCAATAATTATGCTTCCTGCTACTACTGCTGCTTGGAAAGGCAGATCTGAGTGGTGTACTGTCAATGGCCACTGATGGGCACTTAGTTATGTGTAAAGTTTATCCCACAAAGAGAGGGAAGAATTACTCAAATTACTCAAATTATATTCTGAGAAGTCAACGTGACCTCATAGGACCAAAGATAAGAAGATCATAAAAGCAGTAGAATTTATTTTAAATAAAGAATACAGCATGCACACAGGCATAGTGTCAGAAAAGGTAAAGCTTAAAAAGAGCTCAGAGGAGAAAAAACTCTCTGTTCCCCCTTTCCTATCTTTGAAATTAATTTTTATTGGAATAGAATCTACCTCCCAAGCAGGAGATGCAGATTCAACCCCTGGGTCAGGAAGAGCCCCTGGAGGAGGAAATGGCAACTCACTCCAGTATTCTTGCTTGAAAAATTCCATGGAGAGAGGAGTCTGGTGGGCTACAGTTCATATGGCCACAAAAGAGTTGAACACAACTTAGCAACTAAACAACAACATGGCTGATTTACAGTGTTGTGCTAGTTTCTACTGTATAGTGAAGTGAATTAGTTTTATATATGTATATATACACACACACATATATATGTATTATATAGATATATACATATGTACACACACATATATATACACATATATATGCACATGCATATATCCAGTCTTTTAGATTCTTTTCTCATATAGATTCTTTTTTTTTTTTTAAAGAAGCATTTGAATCATGAATAAAAATGAGGAAACTGTAAACTGTAGCTTCCTTTCTTGGAAAAGACAGAATAACACTAAAGTATTCATTTGCTTACTAAGCCCAAATTTATTGAATATCCCAGTATACGCAGAAGTCAGTTAAGCACCAGGGGTAAAGATGAGAGATAATGTCTCTTTTCCAATAATTATCAAGGGCCATAGACCCTTGAAGTGAAGTGAAGTTGCTCAGTCGTGTCTGACTGTTTGCAACCCCATGGACTGTAGCCTGCAGGCTCCCCTGTCCATAGAATTTTATAGGCCAGAATACCGGATTAGGTAGCCATTCATATCTCCAGGGGATCATCCCAACCTAGGAATCAAACTCAGGTCTCCTGCATTGCAGATTCCGTACTATCTGAGCCACTGGGGGAGAATCTTACTAAGCTATAAATCAAAGAAGGAAAAAGGTTTATGAGAGAGGAAGTGGGAAAAACAAGTGGTGAAGGGCCAAAGGAAATAGAGAGAAGCAGCAGAGAGGGAACACTCACAAAAATTGTGCATGCAAATTTATGCCCCCCCAAAAGCAGAACCCCCAGATTCCTGAGTTCACTAGATTATAAACTCTTAATCTCAAATTCCTAATGCATATTTGGCTTTTCTGATATGGTGATTTTTCAGACAAGAATATATAAAACAAATACCAGTAGAACAAGTGAAAAAAAAAATTCTAAGAAAATACAATCTGCTCTTGGTGGTTTTATGTCTCTTTTGGTTATAACAAGTTTTATCTCAGGGTACTCAAGGGGCATATATAAATAACACTGCTAACTCACAGCCTGTTTTCTTCAAGCAAACAGGAGAAACAGAACACATGTTGGGTAATTGAAGGCACAATATATCCAAGGAGGGAAAATATAGATAAACCAGCAAACATGTTAGTAATCCTAAGTAGGATTCTAGAACAGGTTATGGTGCTTAGAGATGGGGATACTGTCACGAGTAACCAGTGTGGTCTTAGTAAAAACAGAGGGTAGCTAACTAATTACATATCCTTTTGTGACAGGTTATCACTGAACTGGCAGTTTAGGGGAAAACAATAAACATCATATTCTATAATTTGACAAAGAAGTCATAAATTATCTCATATCTTGTGTATTAGACATAGCAGTGCAAGTTATGCAGTAATACAACTAAGAACTTGCAAATGTTTGGTGATTGAACTCCAGAGCATCATTACCGTCCAATTGATGTCTTCATTGGTGGCGCTTAGAAATTCATCTTGCCCCTGTACAGTTCAACATTTGTACCAATGATTGTTGATTTCTTCAGAGCATGTAGTTAAAGTTGGGAAATAGCACTAAGCTAAGGGTGTAGGCTAACGTCATAATGAAACAATCAGGATCTAAAACTGGTGAATTTAAGTTGGAGCTTTTTGTTTTTGTTAAAGATAGGTTTAATGGAGCTAGCACACTCAGAACATAATTGTAGCATTTCATTTCACATGGGTTGGGCCACACTTTCTTTCTTTCTTTCTTTTTTCTTTTTAACAATTTTAAAATTGAAATTATAGTTAATACAGTTAAAGGTCCACATAGTCAAAGCTATGTTGGACCATAAAGAAGCCTGAACACCAAAGAATTGATGCTTTCGAATTGTGGTGCTGGAGAAGACTCTTGAGAGTCCCTTGGACTGCAAGGAGATCAAACCAGCCAATCCTAAAGGAAATCAACCCTGAATATTCATTGGAAGGACTGATGTTGAAGCTGAAGTTCTGAAACTTTGGCCACCTTATGTGAAGAACTGATTCATTGGAAAAGACCCTGATGCTGGGAAAGATTGAGAGCAGGAAGAAAAGGGGGTGACAGAGGATAATATGGTTGGATGGCATCACCAACTCAATGAACATCAGTTTGAGCAAACTCCAGGAGATAGTGAAGGATAGGGAAGCCTGGGGTGCTGTAGTCTATGGGATCACAAAGAATTGGACACAACTTAGGGACTAAACAATAACAACAACCAAATAGTTAATTTACAATGTTATGTTACTTTCTGGTGTATAGCAGCAAAGTGATTCAATTATATATGCAATTTTTCAGATTATTTTCTATTATAGGTTATTATGAGATATTGAATATAGTTCCCTGTGATACACAGTAGGTACTTGTTGTCTATTTTATATATAGTGGTGTGTATATGTTAATCCCAAACTCCTAATTTAAATTAGGTCACACTTTCAATAGTGCTATGTGCACTCCTGGGTGCCATATTTTTAATAGTATATTCACAGACTGCATTTGTCCTAATGAAAAGGATAGAATAATCAAAGATTCAACATAAGAAATGAGCAAAGGAACTGGGGAGTGTTCAATATGGAGGACTAATTTAGAGTGTTCATGCTGTTTAAATTATTTAGAAGGATTACATAAACAGAGAATGACACATGTTTTCTGTGACTCTGGAGGAAAGAACAGGGGCAAGTGAATATACATTACATGAAAATGTTGATTTAGCTAAAGAAAAACTTTTTACTACTGATTGCTGAAAAGAAAAAGAAGGGAAATATTTTGGAAGTGTGACAACTTCCCCATTACTAGAGGTTTTCAAGTAGATATTCAAGTGGTAAGTAAAAGACCACCTGGTAATATCTTAAAGAGAGCCATGTCTCAGAATTCTCTTGAAACTAAATATACTCTAAGGTACACTTAAATAGAAAGAATTCTGGGTAGGGGTTAGGCCAGGGAAACTGGCCCTCAACTTCCTTCATGTAAAATTATCTCTTGGGATCTTTCTAGTAAAAAAGAATAAAAAAAAAAAAAAAACTGATGCTGTCATGTTCTGAGACTTTGAAATTCATTTTCATGACACTACATCAGTCAGGGGAAGTTAGGTTTTGCTGCAGCAACTAACCACTCCAAAAGCTCAGTGGCTTCAAGCGGCAAAGGTTTATGTCTTGCTCTTACTACATGCTCATCTCAGGTTGATAGAGAGTCTTAAGGATCTAAAGCATTTTTGGCTTGTGCAGTAAGCAGAAGAGTTCAGTAAATTATGCACTGCCTCTTGAAGCCTTCTGCCTGTCTAGAATTAATCACAGTTCTCACAACTACATGAGGAGCAGGCAGTATATTGTCTTCCATGTGCCCAAAGGAGATAAAAGCAGTTACCCTGAGCAGTAACTAATGACTATCTGAAATTAAAATGGATTCATGCCTTCAAAAAGCAAAAGGGTCTAAGGAAATAACACTGATTATCTTCTGAGATCCAGCCCTGTCCCTGTTGTGAACTTCCTCTGTGGTCCTGGGTAGGTCACTTCACCTTTCTACACCTCAGATTCTGAAAAACAAGGAAACGATTCTCTCTTTCTCTCATTTGGGGCTGTAGTCACATAGAAGGAGTCAATACATACAGATGCAACTCAGAACATTTCAACCACCATACAAATGGAGTGGAGAATGAAGAAATGCTCCATGCCCAACACCTACTGAGAGTAGCTGTATATTGAGAGTAGCTCGGTGTTTCCTGTATATTGTATGGTGTATATTTCCAGTATATTGAATGAATTCTAGTAAATTTCCTTTTACTATAGAAAGCACTTCTATCTGTGCAACATTCACCACTTTCTGGTAAGTAGGCAAAAGCAGTTGTCCCACTGCATGTTACAGGGGCAGACTGAGGTCTCTGAGGACACTCAGAATTAGTAGGAGGGTCAGGAATAGACAATCCCGGGCTCCAGACTCCTACCAAGCCATTTTGCAAATTCTCCCTCTCCACTATGACCTTGCTTCCTCTCTTGCTCTAATTTCAATGCCCTACTCAGTCTTGGCATGGAGAATGGAGACTGTGGGCTACTTGGGCAGTGGAGGAGGAGACTTTGTGCCAACAGCCTTCTCAAAAATAGTTCCAGTTCACCAGTGACCTGGCCCGCCCCACCGAGAGATCACATGACTGGGGCTAGGCACAGGATGGAGTCGTTCTGGTCCAAAGGCAGCCCAGATGTTGCAGGCACCCATGTTCCCCCTGCCGATGGCCAAGTAGTAACTACGGCATCCAGGAATGTCGGCCCATGTCCAGGTGCTCCCAGCCGGAAGACATTCCCCATGCAGGGAACTGACAGTGACTTGGAAAGTGAATTGGAAAGTTTGGAGGCCCAGGTCACAGACTGGACAGAGTGTACGCAGATCATAGGGGTGCTGCTCTCCCATCAAAGAGTGCTGTCCTCCCATGGGGTCACAGAGCAGCTCCGGAGAGCTGGGCATAGGGCCTGGTGAGGGCATGAAGGCATGTGCATGCTCACGTCACACTTGTGCACATGTCCACTCCTCACACTGGCTCACGTGCTTCTCAGCAACCGACAGCCAAGCCAACCCAAGGAAGACTTGATACCAAAGACTGTGTAAGAGATCACTGAAATGCAAATAGGTATAGTGCCTGTCCTCAGGGAACTTAGAAGTTCACTGGAGAGACAAGGGGTAAACATGTGTAACAACTAGAAAAAATTACTAGGCAGTGTGACTGAATAAATATTACTAACATAGTAGAATTCAGATGAGATAGAATTCAGAAGTAGAGAGTTTATGGTGTAGCTCATGCCTAAAATCTGCCTCTTTTGTGCTAGTCCAGACTATTCCAACTTCTTCCTAATTTAACATAATTTCTTCTCAAGTAGATAGATGACTTTTTCCTGCAAACAAACTGATACAAAGAAGCACCCTTTCATAGAGAAGTCACTAACTAGTCTTCTATGAGATTAAGGTACATACGTACATCCAATCTAGGTTCATTACCTGGGGTCAGGAAGATCCCCTTCCCTGAGTTGGGAAGATCCCCTGGAGAAGGAAATGTTAACCCACTCCAGTAACCTGGCCTTTGAAATCCCATGGTCAGAGGAGCCTGGTGGCTACAGTCCACGGGGCTGCAAGAGCCGGAAATGACTTAGTGACTAAACCACCGCCACCAAGGCATTTGAAATGACTAGAGTGAAATTTACCTTTAACATTCATAGTTTTCAATTCTCAATTGATGACCAAGGATCAGACTTTCATTCTGCCCAACTGTTTCTCTTTTCTGTGCTTTTAGTAGTAGTAAAAATAAGGCTCGTAGGACCTTCCTGGCTGTACAGTGGTTGAGACTCCATGCTTCCCCACTAGGGTGCACAGGTTCAATCCCTGGTCAGGGAACTAAGATGCTGCATGCTTCACAGTGCATTAAAAATAATAATAATGCTGCCAGTCATAATGTCATATCAGGTCTGACTTGGATTATCAAGGCAGGGAGAAGATTTGTTGGAGTGTGCCCAAGGGAAGAAGCCACCTGTATAATTCATCATTTGTCACCTGAGTATTATTTTATGTTAAGGACCATGATGGACCTCTCTCACACTGGGCAACATAACAGAGATAACAGATCAGGTAGTCAGCTAAGTAAATCCTTGCCAGATGAACATCTTCTTCCAGTGACTACTCTTTACTCATGTTTTCCTTAAATGCAACCAAAGTCAGGTACTTACCTCAACATAGATGGGAAATATGACTTCTAGCTTAGTAGTTCTGGTTCTAGAATCTATCCCTCCCATCAGCTCCTCTAGAAGCATTCTTCTCATCTGTTTTGTCGTGGGAATGGGATGCAGGAAGCAGGAGTCTGGGGTTTTCTTTCATCACAACTTTCCAAATGGTAGGAAAAAATACTTTATGTTTGCAAAACTGTAGCAAATGATGAAAAGTATTAGTCATTCAGTTGTGTCCAACTCTTTGCAACCCAATGGACTGCAGTCCACCAGGCTCCTCTGTCCATGGAATTTTCAAGGCAAGAATACTGGAGTGGGTTGGCATTTCCTACTCCAAGGGATCTTCCTGACCCAGGGATCGAACCCAGGTCTTCCGCATTGCAGGCAGATTCTTTACCAACAGTGTCACCTGGTAAGAGAAGAGAGGATTGCAGGCAAAACTTGCTACAGAAAGTTGAAAGAATCAGATCTCCTCCTGTGTGTGTGTGCTCAGTCATGTCTGACTCTTTTGTGACCCATGGATGCCCCCCAGGCTCCTTTGTCCATAGGATTTTCCAGGCAAGAAAACTGGAGTGTATTGCCATTTTCTTCTCCAGATCTCATTCTGTAAAACGTATTCGGTCTTCTCACCTTTTTCTTTCAATTTCTTGTGATTAAGCTTCTTTAAGAGAGTCTCAATGCATCATTTTGATTGAACCAACTGGCTGGTTTCTCATAACTCATTAAAACTGCCAGTGTGGACACAGGTGATATGGTGAAATAGTGTTGTTTCCACTCAGTATTAAGGGGGTGAACATTTTATCGTAGGCCACCCAGAGGACTTGACATGAGACCCTTTCATTCTCGATGCTATTTTTAGAGGGCACATGTGTTCTGCACAGCACTTGCACCTGTCATCAGTAAGCTCAACAGTCAACAGTTCATTTCTGATGCTACTGTACGTGTGGCCGGTGGCGAAACCTGGACTGAGGCTGAGGTTGTGTGAAGGTCACCATGGCCCATGGCCTTCAGACAAGGATACTCTTAAAGATGGCCCTTCTAATCGGTCCATCTTACCCACAAGCCCTTGCCTCATAGGCAAACACTAGCATCCCAAGGCAGTAATCACAATTATTTTGCAGGAGGAAAAAAAGATTTTTGAGTTTATTTGCTTAAAAAAACCCCAGCAATATGTATACATACAAATATATAGTCAAATACACACATAATATGAAAAAATTTACATGGGAAAATTTTTAAATAGGTGCCAAATTTAGCAGTTACAACCTATAGACAGATAGATAAGATGGAATTTGAGGAGAGAAGTTGTGAAAGAGTGTTTTAGCTTTTACTCCATAAACCTTTATATTGTTTGAATTATTAACAACTAGAATGTTTTCTTTAACACTTGAGTGATTTTTAAATCCCTTGACACAGATGTTGTTATATAATATGAAATTAAAGGGGAAAAAAGAGGGTGTAGGAAAAGAGGAAGAAGGGAAAGAGGAAGGAAGAAAAGGAACAGAAATGGAAAAGAAAGAGTATGTGCAACTTTTCAAGAGCCAAGTTCATGAGCTCGGAGTGAGTAGAGTGGTTAGAGATAAATGGAATTAGTTTATAAAGGTGTTGTGAAATTTTGAACAGAGTTTTTAAAATCATTTTTTAAAAATTATAACGTGCTTACTCTCTCCTATAAGGTATTCTTTGCAGAACATTTGGAAAACATAGAAGAGCACAAGGAAGAAAATTATCAGCACCAATTACCCAATTTCTCAGAGAAAATCATAGTTAACACTGCAGAGGTTGTCCTTCCATTTGCTTGTAATTTTTAGATGACATTTTGAAGGGAACCAGGAATATAACATCATAGAGAAGAGAGAGTCAGGAGTGGGGGGCCATCCTAGAAGAGTTCACCAGCACCAGCAGCCATCAGGCCTGTGATCGCGTTGAGCTTGCCTGGCCCATGAATACTGGTGTGCTCATCTGCTTTGTGAAGCTTTCATCCTCCCTGGGCCTCAATTGCTTTCTCTCTAAAATGAAGAGGTCCCCTTTCTCCTGCCCGCCCTGCTGCATTAAGACCCCCTAGACGTAAACAAAGCACATTCCAATTACAAATCAACTCTTACTTAGAATACAGAGTAGTGGTTGCATGCAGGTTGTGGACTAGCTTATAAAAGCCAATTTAAGCCAAAGGGTAGTTGAAATGCCAAATTCTGACTCTCTACCTTTTCCTACTATGTGATCTTCTATCTTTTTTCTATTATAAGTGTATCATTTTTAGTCACAGTATGGGCACTTTAAGGCAGATTCTTGTATATCCTGTGGACCCAATCACCATTTATTTCAAGGAGAAGATGGATTTTATCTGTCTAGAGAGGAGACTGTTGAGGGCCTGCCTGTAATTCTAAGGATCTCCCAGCAGCGTTATCAGGGAGTGAAGAGTGCAGTTCAGAGACAGATTTTGCTGTTGGGAGCACCCCCAGCCCAGATACCACACAGATCAATCTCATTAGAACAGCAACTGCAACATATGAAAATAGTTGGACATGAGTCTGAGCAAACTCTGGGAGTTAGTGAAGAACAGGGAAGCCTGGTGTCCATGGGTTCACAGAGATTGGACATGACCTAGAGACTGAACACACACACACACGTGAAAACAGAAGCAATGGCAGCTATCATTTGAGGGGTGTTGTGGTCTTAATGTGCTTTAGATGCATTATTGCATTTAATTCTCACATCAACTCTATCATGGAATTATACTTATATCCCCTGGTTTATTAAAGTGGAAACAAGGCACTGAGAGGTTAAATAGCTGACTCAAGGTCATGCAAATGAGTCTGATGTGAACCAGCATTTTAATGCTGATAAAAAGACTCCATAGCCTGAAAGCTCTTATTAACTGCGAAGGCACAGGCTGAAGGGGGAACCTCAGTTACCATTTGTGATCTGCCAGCCCTAGAAAGTTATGCCAGGTTATTCTGGAGGTCATCTGGCCATTTTGTGAGATTTTCTAAATGAGAGGAAAATGGTAAAAGAAATCTGACCGCCTGTTTGAAATCTGACGTCTAACAGGAAGCTGCCCATCCCCCTCCCATCCTCCCATCCCGGAGACACTGCCATGGGCAGCCTGACATTGGGGAAATCCGTCGTTGAGGAAGTTCACTTAAGGGTCTTTGAGCAAAGATTATGACTTTAGAATTTTGGAGTGGGGAGAGATTTGCAATCATCTCATTCTCTTCTGCAGTGCCCACTCCTCTACAGGATCTGTATTTCTCAATCATCTCTCAGAATCAACTGCCTATAGCATGATTTGTTTCAGAAGTATGTCTTTTGATTTTATGCTCTACATGCTGTTTTTTGGGTTTTTTTTCCTTTCTGTTTTGTTATATCGCTTATAATGTTTATACAGCTGCTTTGAGAGCTAAATATGCAATCAGTGTGATGAAATCATGTTCCTTGCTTATCAGGGAAGGGAGAAAATGCCAACTTGAATTTTATACACTTCTCAAAAGGTCCATGATACAAAATGCTAAGTTCACTTACTTGATGTGATCTTAATTGGAATCACAAGGGAAATTGGAATGTACATGAAGTTTAGTTTTTTGTATTTTTAATAGCACTGTTTGGCTGAGATTAGACCGTTATCTACCTCTGGTTGCCCTAATGATGAAGAGCTTGGATTTCTTGATGTTTGCTGAAAATGGAATGCCATATTACAGTATTTTTCTGGCCTTTTCTGTTCTGCTGTTTCATATGAGATTTTGATTTTATGGGTTATATTTTGAGAATGTTACCATAAGAGTACGGTATATTTATATGTATATACAGGACTAGTATATATATATGTATATACAGGACTAGTCATTCACATTCATTATTCATTACTAACTGACAATATTTATTTATTCACTTGTTTAATAAAACTTTTGTTCATTTAGAAAATATTTGCTCAGCCCAAGATAAATGACACTTTTGATAGATACAGGAGATGGACAAATGAATAAGACTAAATCCTCTTTTCAAGATCTCATCATAGTTGGAGAGAAGTAACAAGTAAACCGTGGGACAGGTCCCAGGATAGAGGTATGTAAGATTATTGAGGGTACAGACAAGAATATATACATATCCTGGAGATGGTCACTAGATTTAAAATATAATGCTGAGTTTTATCAGTGTGGAGAAAGGATGGCCTTAGGAGTCAAAGATAAAATTCAAGTACAAAATTCAAGTTGGCATTTTCTCCCTTCCCTGATAAGAAAGGAACATGATTGCATCACATTGATTGCATATTTGTGAAACAAACAGGCTAGATGACAGTAGTACATTAAACAGACAGAGACCCAAAGCACAGGCCAGTAAGTGACCTTCCCAAGAGCACACAGCTAAGAACTGGGACAGGTATTGAAACTATGTGGGGGTTTTTTAAGCATTTTTTTAAAATTAATTAATTTATTTATTTTTAGCTGCCTTGGGTCTTTGCTACAAGGGCTTTTCTCTAGTTGTGGTAAGCACGGACCACTCTCTATTAATAGTTGCAGTGCACAGGCTTCTCACTGAGGTGGCTTCTCTTGTTGCAGAGCACGGCTCTAGGGCACGCAGCCTTCAGTAGTTGTGGCACGTGGGCTCAACATTTGTGGCTCCCAGGCTCTAAGGAGCAAGCTCGATAGTTACGGCGCACAGGCTTATTTGCTCTGCAGCATGTGGGATCTTCTCAGATCAGGGATAGAACTCTTGTCTCCTGCATTGGCAGGCAGGTTCTTTACCACTGAGCCACTAGGGAAGTCCGAGACCATGTTTCTTGAGGCTTGGTCTGTCTACTCTCCTCCAATCTCCTACATCTCTAGTGATAGTTAATTGACTCCAATGTGGAGGAGTGCTTCCCCAAAAGGGGCAACTTATAACCCATGGGAGCACTCAGTGGGTTGTGGAAGTGACAGTAGCTTCCATGTCATGAAACAAAGATTAATAAAAGATTCTCTTCTAGCTATTAACCGCTCTTACTCCCTCTTTCCTCATTTTAAGATGCACTGTGACCTTGAAAAGGCATTAAAACTAAAAATATTTAAGTAATCTACTTGTGCATAAATTGCTTTCTAATATTTCTTAGAAATTCTTGGTTAAAAATGCTTTCTTTGTATTTTAGAAGGTGATATATTAAACAGTGTGTTTTAAACAGTGTTTATTCTGTCCTGGATTGGGAGGTTTGCAGCTCTGTAGGCTGGATGTTTGATAACACAAGGGCATCATGTGGCTAGTTTTATTTCTTGGTTGATTTCCCTACCCAAAGGTCATGGTCAGAAGTAGATTTATGTGGAAACAAAAACAACTGTCCATCAGCCAATGAATAAACAAAATATATTCATATTTGGCCAAATAAAGTGATGTTACATGCTATAACATAGATAAACCTTGAAAACATGCTAAGTGAAAGAAGAGTCATAAAAGGCCATATATCATATGATTCCATTAGTATGAAATGTTCAGAGCAGTGAAATCTGTAAAGACAAAATGGATTCACAGTTGCTTAGGAATGGAGGGAGAGGAGATAGGGAAATGGGTGTGATAGTCAATTTTTTTTTTTTAGGTGATGAAAATGTTTTAAAATTGTTGGTGGCAAAATTTGTACATATCTGAATAAAAACCATTGAATTGGAAACTTTAAATGAGTGAAATGCATGGTCTATAAATTATATCTCAAATAGAACTAGCTTTAAAAAAAAGTAGATTTATAATTACATAGCATTCTCTCTTTTGTGCTCCATTAAAATGAGAGCTGCCTTGACAGTCTTGGTCATTGTGGACATCATCACCTTAGCCAAGGACTGAACAATGGATCATGCTGACTGTAGAACCCTTTCCCTGAAAATCACAAAATCCCACAATCTTTTCCTTAAATAAATAGCCCTTTTCCTTGAACTCCTGAAGCATTCAGTTCAAATGTCAGACCTACACACTTTTATTGCCATTATCTCTTTCCTTGTCTGTATTCTGTAATTGATCACGAATGTATTCAGGGCAGGGGAGATTTTTTATTTGTCTTTGAATCCCTGGCAGCAAATATTGGGCCTTATAGCAAGTAGGTTCCCCATAAAAATGGAAGAAGGAAGGAAGAAAGTGAGAGGAAGGAGTAAGGGAGGACTGCCTTCGTATTTTATCAGGAGTCCCGGAATTCCTGAATACCTGGAGCAGAACATATGTCTTGTGCGTGTGGTTCTGCATCAGACTCCTGTGATGATGACTTCAAACAACATGGGATGGAGGGATGGATTGGACATGAGTTGAAGTTTTGCACCTCTGTGGAATAACAGTGAATGCCATCAGAATATCTGAATTTAAGCTAATTTAATTTTGGTTTATAATCAGTGTAACATTATCCTTTAATCACAGTCTAATAGTAGTTTACATTATGAATCCCAGCATAGGTATTTCCCTTGGTCTGTGTCATTTAGAAACTAAAGTCCAGGAAGCTAACTCTTCATGTCTTATCTGTCTCCCAAAGTATAGAGACTTTTTCTCTAAACAATGAAGTGAATGACATCATTAAATGAATTCTCAGACTTTCCTGCTGACTCAAGGGATAAGAATCTGCTTGCCAATGCAGGGGGAATGGTTTCAATCTCTGGTCCAGGTAGATCCCACATACCATGAAATAACCAAGCCTGTGTGCCACAACTACTGAGCCCATGCTCTAGAACCTGTCCTCCACAATAAGAAAAGCCACCGCAAAAAAAAAAAAAGAAAAAGAAAAACCACTGCAAAGAGAATCTCACACACCACAACAAGAGAGTAGCCCTTGCAACTAGAGAAAAGCCCCTGCAGCAAAGACCCAGCACAGCTAAAAATATATAATAAATAACAAGTTTTAAAAAGACAGCCTGTATTAAAGAAGCAATAAAAAGAAATAAATAAATTTTTAAAAGAAAAAATAAAACCTTTAAAAATTAATTCTCAAGGAAATTTGACACTCTGTGACAAGTTTTCATAGTGAGGTTAGGCCGGTATTTTTTTTTTTTTTAATCCATCATTAAGTAAACAATCTGATTCGTCACACACTAGAATTCTAGTTACTCCATGTATGAATCTGTAGCCTAGGCTATTTTGTGGTATTGACATAAAAGAAAACATTTACCTAGAATAACTTTTGCATCTTCAATACAAGGAGATCAAGTTATTGCATCTGTAATTCCTGTGGGCATCAGTGGCCAGGTACAAAAAAGGGACATTTTCTGTTTGACTTTGTGACTCCTGGTTCCTAGACACAGCATCTCCTCCTGACCTGGTTGCCATGTCATTGTATGCATGAGGGAGTCAGGCACTGCTCCGTTCATTTTGGTCCATGCCGAAATATAAATCGCCATCACCATTAAGCATTAAGCACTTATTAAGTGACTCCTTATGTACAATGTCAGAGAGTAGGTTTTACAGCTGGAATTTTGGCTTGCTGTGACTTTATATTTCCTCTTGGACAGAGCAGCTAAAAACTGAATAGGAAATTTGGTTGTTACCTACAAAGAAACCTATTTCGCAAGTACAACAGGAGCAAAAATGTGTCACATTTTCTAAGGGGCATTTCTTTTGGAAATCTGAAGCAAATTATTCAGTGGAGAATATGGATTTGAAAGTAGGATTTGGGAGCATTGGAGGTGCTGTATTAGTTCTCTACTAGGGAATTTGATCCAGTGGAGAGAAACTGTGATGGCTCAGATCCAAGAATTATGGATGCTATTTCCAGAGCCTCCAAAAACTCAGCAAGGCTGGCTTCACTGTGCCTGGGGCAAGGCCAGCCTCAGGGCAATGTGAGGCCACACTGGGTGTCCTGAGGTGGCCTCCTGTGTGTGGAAAATCATCCCCTGCAAGCTCATGGATTTCACTATTGGGCAACTCTTCAGTCAACCAGGTTTCTGAACTGATAACATGTGATGGAGATGTTGGGGAGAAAACGAAAGTCAGAACAGGCAGGTTTATTTTGAATCCTCTTTTCCCTCACTGGCTTCTCCACATTCATTCATTTGATTTACACATATTTACTGAGCAGCTACTATGTGTCAGATGCTGTCATAAGAGCTGGGGGTAGAGTGAAGCATGAAAACATCTCTTCCATGGGACTTATTTCCTGGTGGAGAAGGTGTGCACCTGTGGAGCAAAGAGTGAGAGTCTTCACTCCTTCCCTTGTGACAGGGCTTTTCTAGTTTTCTGCAGCTGCCCAGGGATTTTTCTAATTGAACATTTTCCTGACCAGAGGGATTCACACGAATGAGAAAGGACAACATATAAGTGAGAATGCATACTCCAAAATTAGCACAATCAAGTTCTCATCCTGAAGAATAAAACCTTATCCCTGACACCTTTTGGTGATAAACAATGAACATAATAAGTGAAAGGTAAGGCTCCAGAGTCTGACTTTCTTTTGGTTTGAATTCTAACTCTGACACTTACTAACTACATGTTAGAAGGTAGGTTCTATAGCCTGAATATTTGTGTCCTCTCCAAATGCATATGGTAAAACCTGTTTCCCCAAAGTGATGTCATTTGGAGGTGGGGCCTTTGAGAGATGATTAGGTTGTGAGGGTGGAGCCCTTGTGAATGGAATTAGTGCCTTTATAAAAGAGAGCTTCCTTGTTCCATTCTGCCACGTGAGGACACAAAGAGAAGACGGAAATCTATGAACCAAGGACTGTGTCTCACCAAACACCAAATCTTCCTTGACCTTGGACTTCCCAATTTCCAGAACCATCACTGGTGAGTATTTATTGTTGATAAGCCACCCAGTCTATATTTTGTTATGGCACCCTAAAAGGATGAAGACAATAAGTTGCTCAAATTATCTGAGTCTCACCCTCCTTATACTTATAGCTATCTCCCAGAGTACTTGGGCTTCCCTAGTGGCTCAGTAGTAATGAAACTGTCTGCCAGGCAAGAGTTGCAGGTTCGTTCTTTGGGTCAGAAAGATCCCCTGAAGGAGGAAATAGCAACCAACTCCAGTACTCTTGCCTGGGAAATCCCGTGAACAGAGGAGCCTGATGGGCTACAGTCCATGGGGTCGCGGAGTCAGACACAACTTAATGACTAAGAACAATCACATAGAGTACTTGTGAAATATAAATGAGGTTGTGCATATAAAGTACATATTGTACACTTTCTCCTTCATTTTTCAACTTAGCTTATTATAGATAGGCTGGCTTAGGATATGCCCAAGCTGTCTCACCAGGCTTGTGCCCTCAGCTCCTTTCTAACTTCCTCAGGGTAGAAGCCCTGTGTCCACTCCAGTGGTTCTACACACGATAGGGGACAGGAAGTGCCTGTTGACTGCTGCTGAGAAAATGAATTGGATGTCATTTACACTGACTTGGTATTGCTGAGAAGAGCACACATGGTGTGTAATGTCGCCTCACCTCCATCTGTCTTACTTCTGTCCATAGTCCCTGAATTTTCCCCATCAGCCTGAGGCCAGACCTCAGGCACTTCTGGTTCCCTCCTTCCATTTGTTCAAAAACAATTGAACTCCAATGATTAAGTCTTAAGAATTTCCCCTCTATCTCTTGCAATGCATTGTGTCTTTTTTTCCACCATCACCTCACCTGTCCTGAATTTTATAATTTTATGACATTTTTTAGTGAAGTACTTGCCTCTAATTCCAATTATGGATGTTGAATATTTGGTTTTCCTTTTTTTTTTCTTTCTAAAGTTTTTTTTTTAATTTTATAAACCTTTATTTTCAAAATTTTTTTAAATGTACATGCAATATTTTTAAAATAAAATGATCTTTGAAAGGTTTCAATAAATGATTATCAAAAATCACTGACACTACTTTTTTCAGTAAGAGGCAAAACTGACAAAGTTAAAGTAGGTAGACAAGCATGATTTGTTTCTCTGCCTGCAGAAGGGGATTCTGGGCAGTACGGTGCAGGCCACACCAGGCTCCCCCAGGTCAGGGCCCTGCCTGTAATGTGGACCATTTTTAAAGTCTTTATTGAGTTTGTTATATTGCTTCTGTTTTATGTTTTGGTTTTTTTGGCCCCAGGGTGTAATTGAACCCTTGCCCTCTGAATTGGAAGATGATGGCTTAACCACTGGACTGCCAGGCAAGTCCCTGAATATTTGGTTTTCATCTATTGACTCAGAACAAGCAGGAGCCATTTTATTGTCATATAACAGATATACATTAATGGAGAGTTCTTATTGCCGGTAAATCCCAAGAAGGGGAACATAATCAGTGGGGGCAGCATATCTGAAAATTGTCCTGAAACCTCTCCCTCATTATGTTCATAAACTAGGAAAGCGTATTCAACCTGTGGTCATTATCCAAAGGGAGTGGACATCTGCCAAATACTGCCATGTTCAGGAATCACTTTTCCAAATTATGTATGATATTACTGAGTAAAACAAATAAAAAATTAGTTTTAAGATTTGTACAATGACATTGAATTGACTCGAGCTCAAGAAGACACCTTTGACTTTCCTCTTTCAAATATGTCTGAAGCCCTAGCCCCAGTGAGAATAAAAGACTCTAACAAAATCCATTTTCTCCTAGCTTAATCCGTATTAATGTTTATTTATCGGTTCATTCATTTGATCTTATAAGAATGTTGTCCCCATGCTTGACTGCAAATAGGAAACATCTAGGAAACTTTTAAAATAAAGTTTATCCTGTACTTTTGGAAAAGATAGAATAACAGGGAGTGGGCTTATCCTCCTGGGTGAAGCAAGTAAAAAGCAGAACAATAATATATTTAAAAGGGCATTTAAAATATTGGACTTCAGACAATGAAGGATGGTCATTACTGAGATGGAACACAAATGAGATGATCTTTACTTACTGCCTGGAGAAAGTTTCAGGATATGGCACAGGCAGTGGGGGAGGCTAGACAGAGTCCTACAATCTTCCTAATGCCAAAGTTGAAGTTAGAATGTCAGGAATGCCAACAGAGATATAGTCTGGAGTACAGAATACAGAATGGGAGAGGCTCCAGGGAGAAAGAGTCCTAGAGATCTGCAGAGAAAATTTCTGGAGCATTCAACTGAATACTGATCAGAGCAAGAATATAAAGAAATGACCCATGTTTGGGGAACTATGCTGAAAGATTATGAGAAATAGTATCCAGAGCACACAAAGGTGTGGCAACAATATCAGTCCACAGTAAGAATTGGTTAGACTACTAAGAACGATCTTACCTCAGTAGTGGGGAAAAATGAACCATAGACTAAAATACAATGCTAGTACAACCTAACAAAGCTTAAAAACTTTCCAAGAGAATCGGACTGTTTTCAAGTGATTTAATTGGGTTCCAAAACACAAGTCTAGAATATTTATGACTGAAAATAAACTGAACCCAACAAAATACAAGGCAAAATGTTTGGCATCCAGTCAAATATTACCAGTCATGCAAAGAAGCCAAAAAAATACTATCAATGCTGGACAGAAAAGTCAATCAACTAAAACTGAACCAGCAATGAGACAGAAGATAGAGTCAGAAGACAAGAACGTTAAAACAGTTGTTGTAATTGATTCCATATGTTTAGGAAGCTGGAAAAACGATTGAACATGTTAAGTAGAGACACTAAAGATATACAAAAGTCCCAAATAGAACTACTAGAGACAAAAGCTATAATATCTTGGAATAGAGACACACTGTATGGAATAGTAGAATATTAACTATTACAGAAGAAAAGATTAGGCAACTTAAAGACTTAGAAATAATAACTTTGCAAAATGAAATACAGGGAGAAAAATAATGAAAAAAAATGAGTAGAGTATCAGTAATTTTATAAGTCAATAATATAGTTTTATTAATTTTAAGCAGCCAAAAAAAAAAAAAAATGGAATCTGTGGTGGTATGAGGTGTTTGAAGAATAATGGGTAAAACTTTTACAAATTTGCTGAAAATCATGAGCCACAAATGCAAAAAACTCAATTAATCTTAAGCACAAGGAATGTGTGGAAAAGTACACCAAGGAAAGTATAAATTAAATCACTTAAAATCATGATAAAGTAAAAATTCAAAAGCAGTCAGAGGAATATGTACATTATGAAGAGAAGA
Organism: Cervus canadensis; assembly: GCF_019320065.1. Taxonomy (NCBI): domain Eukaryota; kingdom Metazoa; phylum Chordata; class Mammalia; order Artiodactyla; family Cervidae; genus Cervus; species Cervus canadensis. The sequence goes on along the minus strand of NC_057398.1, from coordinate 53,822,504 downwards.
ACAGCTATAAGGATGACAGCAGATTTTTCTCAAAAATAAGACAAGCAGGAGGAGATCAGGGCAACAATGCTTAACTGTGTTTTTTAGAAAAATCTAGAACATGTTACACAATAAAAACATATTTTTTAAAAAACGTGAAGAAAAATATCTTTTTGAGGATAGAAAAGCTGAATCAAACACCAACTGACCTTCAATTATAAGAAATGTTAAAGGAAGTCCATCAAGTAGAAGGAAAACAATGCCAGATGAAAACCTGAAGCTATGCAAACTAAGATAAGACATCAGAAAATGGTAACTGGTTGGGTAAATATAAAGTTGTTGCTCTGCCACTTGTATCTCTTCAAAAGATAATTTCGTGCTTTCAGAAAAAATTATAACATTTGTATTACAAAAGAGGATTATATGACAAGAACTCAAAGGCTGGAATTGAAGAAATAGAAATATATTGATTTAGGTTTTTACTATTTTACATGAAATAATTTTATTTTAATACATACCATGATGAGTTGAATTGTTTAAGTTATAACCTCTAAAACAACCAGTAAAATAACATAACTAGTTAACAGCAACAAGTCAACAAATGAGAAAAAAATTGCTCATAAAAATATACAAAAAATCCTGGAGATTGATGGTTGTGATGGTTGCACAACAATGTGAAAACATTTAATGTCATTGAACTACACACTTAAAAATAGTTTAAAAAGTAAATTTTATGCTATATATATATATTATACTACAATAAGGCAAAAGGAAGTAACTTTGAGTTATAACTTTGAATTAGGAAAAGGTTTTTTAAATATAAACTGAAAGCATAATCCAAAAAAGAAAAATAAAATTTTGATAATCAAAATTAAGAGTGCTTGTTCTTTTAAAGGTCAGTGTTGAGTCAAGCCACAGGCTGAAAATAATTTCCAATTACATATCTGATAAAAAAGTGGTACTTGGAATATGTAAAGAACTCTTAAGATCTATAGTAAGAAAATAAGCAATTAAATACGGGCTAAATATTTGAATTAAAACTTTACCAGAGAAAGTATATTGGTAAAAAAAAAACAAACCATGAAAAGATTCTCAACATTATTAGACATTGGGAAAATGCAAATAAAAACCACAATGAGCTAATTCCACACACCTGTTAGATTGTCTAAAATTGGCAAGGATGTAGAGGAACCGAAACTCTCATACACTGCTTGTGGGAATTTAAATTGATATAAATGCTTTTTAAGCAATTTGCCTGTTTCTTAAAAAGTTAAATATACAGTGCTCATATGATACAAATATTTTAAGTATTTACCTAAGTGAAAGCATATATCCATATAAGATGTATACACAAATGTTCTCAATGGCTTTATTTGTGATAACCTCAAACTAGAAAAATCTAAATGAAGGTGACTAATATATTCATTATCTTGATTGTGGATGGCTTCATGAGTGTAAGCATACGTGAAATCTTAAACTGTATACTTTATAGACATGTGCAGTTTACTGTACATCAATTACAGCTCAACAAAACTGTTAAATATAATTATCCCTGTGATATATCCCAAATGATTTACTGAGTTGAGTTTTGGGGAACTCCTAAATTAGACCATTCGGAACCATCATCACTTTAATGGTATCATGTGAGCTACTTTTCAACTTAATTATATCAAGAATGCTGCATGAAATTCAGAAAAGCTACCTATTGTCCTTAAAGAATTTGAAGTGGCACTCCAGAGACCATGTTGGGCTGCACCCCACAGACCTACAAGCCCTGAAATAACCCAGCCTCAGGACAGAAGAAAAGAGCCCAGAGTCAGTGACCGAGACACCAGTGGTTTATTGGTTAGGGGATCATTCACACCTTAAGCAAGGTCCTGAACATCCTGGTATTTGGCAGACAGACGCAGGACACACAGCAGTCATTGCTACTGGAGAGAGAGGGAGGTTACCAGTTGTGGGGGAAATTGATGTCAGGTTGGCTCATTGGTTACCAGGGAAATCATCAGAGGTGTATGCTCCTCATAGCCCCCTGCAGTTAAGAACCATCTGGGAGCAAGTATTTCCTTTTGATAAGCTAGCATAGTGGAGCCATTCTGATTCAAAATTAGAACAGTCACTAGCTGAGGCCAGGGGCAAGATAGGGGGAAAGGGGAAAGCACATAGGCAGTTATTGATTAGGCTCTATGTTTAAGATGGAAGATCAGTCATGTGAGTAGGGTATAGGTGAAACAGGGATTGATTGAGCAGGGAATGAACAGAACAGGAGAACCACCATCTTGAGTAGCCTGATAGTACAGACCAGTATTCATTTATTCTTATGGGCAGAAGAGCCTGGTGGCCTACACCCCATGGAGTCACAAAGAGTCGGACACGACTAAGTGACTAAGACACACACACACACACATTCATTTATTCGCCTAAGTCCGATCCTTTACTGGGTGCTGTGGATTGAAAGATGAATAAGAAATAGTACTGGGGGTCTACAACCAATTATTATAACAGGTGTATTATATATGTAATAATATATGCAAAAGGTACCAATAGAGTACATCAGAAAATACTTCAAGCAAACTTGGCAGTGCAGCAAAGTCTTCCTAGTGTGAAATCTAAGCTGAGAATTAATGGAGTCAACCAGACAACTTTTGGGTAGATTACAGGCACATTACATACAAAGGAAACAGGATGTATAGAAGATCAGAGACTAGCGAGAGAATGGAATTGGGGAGAAATACAAGAGATTCAGTATGACTGGGAGTTAGAGAATGGGTTTTCAGAGAGACTAAGAGTGATGGAAAGCCACTAAGAGTTTTTATTAGGGAAATAATATGTGTAGGATGTTGTAGGAAAAAAAAAATCATTCTGCAATGGATACTACTAAAGGCAATACTAGATACAGGAAGCCCAGTTAGGAGCATAACATAATAATCAAATTTAAAATGATGGGGCTGGAAACTAAGATAGTGAAAATGGTATTTAAGATATTAATAATTTGAGAATGATTTATTGGTTTCTTTTGTGAGAAACTGAATCAGAGAATATAAGAGGAGAAATTTTTACAGAAAAGATGGTAAGTTTGATTCTGAACATTTTGTGTATTCCTGCAACACTCTAATATGTAATATAGGAAAGTGGCTTCAACAATATCCATGATTTCTTTTCTCAAAAATAAGACCCTGTTGTGAATAACCTTAATGTCATTGCCTGTTAATCTGGGCCAGTAATACCTACAATCTACTTTGGGTATTTTCCTTATTGTGCTATAAATTCGAAATATCTCAAAATTTAAATTAAAACATGAAAAAACATACAATAGTTTACTGTGATTAACTTTAAGTCCCTCTGCTATAATTTAACTAAAACTTGGATAAATTAGCAAGCTAAACTTTTAAGTTCCCTCACTTTAAAGACACTACCTGAACTCACAAAAGAGCAAGGCAAAATTTTAAGCCACACTCTAAAGATTGTTTTTAAGGAAACTAGTGCTAGGGTTTGGGGATTTAATACCTAATTGTCAGATTTAACACAAACTGAATATAAGACCTCCTCTTATTATTTGGAAGGCTTCAGAAAGGACTAAAGAGGTTGACAGATGCAAACCCAAATTCTTCCTGGAAGAAATTGACCCCAACATTTAGTTCACAGGATTCTCACAGATTAAATTCAATAAAAGTATAGTTCATAACAAAAAATAAATCACAAGAAAATGAAACACCATAAATAACAGTGAACAAAAAGAACAGCAGATTTACACCCTCAAGTACTTCTTATATCAGAATTACCAGATAAAGAACATCTACACATAAAATGCTAAAAGAAATAAACTATTAAATTCTGAAAAATGAGTTAAGAGCAAAGGTCTATCAAAAACAATCCTGCATATTTGCAAAAAAGCACTCCCAAAGAATATTTCTGTTAAAACCAATAGAATATGTTTGAGGTTCAGAAAGTGAAGAGGAACTAAAGAGCCTCTTGATGAAAGTGAAAGAGGAGAGTGAAAAAGTTGGCTTAAAGCTCAACATTCAGAAAACTAAGATCATGGCATCTAATCCCATCACTTCATGGGAAATAGATGGGGAAACAGTGGAAACAGTGAGAGACTTTATTTTTTGGGCCTCCAAAATCACTGCAGATGGTGATTGCAGCCATGAAATTAAAAGACGCTTGCTCCTGGGAAGGAAAGTTATGACCAACCTAGACAGCATATTAAAAAGCAAAGACATTACTTTGCCAACAAAGGTCCGTCTAGTCAAGGTTATGGTTTTTCCAGTAGTCACGTATGGATATGAGAGTTGGACTATAAAGAAAGCTGAGCGCCGAAAAATTGATGCTTTTGCACTGTGGTGTTGGAGAAGACTCTTGAGAGTCCCTTGGACTGCAAGGAGATCCAACCAGTCCATCCTAAAGGAGATCAGTCCTGGGTGTTCATTGGAAGGACTGATGTTGAAGCTGAAACTCCAATAGTTTGGCCACCTCATGTGAAGAGCTGACTCATTGGAAAAGATCCTGATGCTGGGAAAGATTGAAGGCAGGAGAAGGGGACGACAGAGGATAAGATGGTTGGATGGCATCACCAACTCAATAGGCATGACTTTCGGTGGGCTCCGGGAGTTGGTGATGGACAGGGAGGCCTGGTGTGCTGCGGTTCATGGGGTCGCAAAGAGTTGGACACAACTGAGCAACTGAACTGGACTGAACTGAGGTTCAGAAATGAACCCAACCACATATTGAAATCAGATATATGATAAAAGTGGTATTTTAATCTCTAGAGCAAAAGGGATATCTTTAATAAAGGGTATAAAATATAAAATTAGATACAAGCCATATCAGGCACCAAGAAAAAGTTTAATTGAATCAGAGATATAAATATAAAAAGTGAAAATAAGTAAAGATAAGAATAAAACATGGTTGAATTTTCCTTAATTTTTATTCAATAAAATAAAATACTAATAAATTTAAAAATTCATCTACATAAACCTTTAAAATTATTAGATAGCAAAAAAATAAGCAAAGTGAAAAAAGAAATGACTAACTGGGAGAACATGTGTATAACATAAATCATGGAGAAAGGTCTGATATCTTTAAAAGCAAATGAATTTTTAATTGATGGAAAAAGGCCAGAAATACCAAAGAAAGATAGGCAAAGATCCAAAGTAACACATCATAAAGCCAGATATAAAAATGGCTCTTACACATACAAAATAACCCTTCTCTGAAAGCACAGTGATGAAATCGCAGATAGTAATTTGGCAATTATCTCACAAACCTACATGTTCATTTATTCTTTGATCCAGCAATCTCACTACAGGAATTTAACCCATAGGTTAGTTACAGCAATATTAAAATGTATTTGCACAATGATATACCTGAACCATTATTTTTAGTGGTAAAATTTGGGAAGCAACCCTAAATGTCGAAGAGGGGAAATTAGCTGAGTAAACTAAGATATATATACACAATGGAGTAACACATAACTGAACAACATAATGAAGAAGATCTTGTTAAGCTGATATGGAGTAATTGCAGGAGGTATTTTAAGTGAAGAAAGCAAAAATGCAAAATATCATATATCATATATAATATGCTATGTTTTGGTAGGAAAGAAGGGGAAACAAACAAACAAAAATACATGTATCTGCTTATTTTCACACACACAAAAAACACAAGAACCACATGAAAGAAAAACCAGAAGTTAATAAAGTTGGTTACTTACAAGAGGTGGATGTGTTTTGAGATAAAAGGGATATAGAATAGGGACATCCCTGGTGGTCCAGTGGTTAGGACTGTGCTTCCAATGAAGGAGTTATGGGTTTGATTCTTCGTAAGGGAACTAGAATCCCACATGCCAAGTGGTGTGACCAAGCAGTTTAAAAATTCAAAAGAAAAATTTAAAAAAAAAGAAATATAGGGTAGAGTGACACTTCACTGAGTGTACTTTTTTGATTAGTGTTGATTTTCAGAAGCAAGTTAGTTATCTGCACATTAAAAATCAATCAACAAATATTTGTTGTTGTTCAGTCACTCAGTCCTGTCCAGCTCTTTGAGACCCCATGGACTACAGCATACCAGGCTTCCATGATAGTAAAGAAGAAGAAAAATTAAACTATGAAAAAGTTAAAAAGCAACCTACTTTGTTTTGTATGAGTATCATAATTCACTGAGGGATAAATCTACAAAAGAGAAAGTAATCCAAGTAACCCAAAGTAGTTGTCTGTGGGATAGGTGTTCAAAGAATTGGAAAAGGCTGAACTATTTTTAGTAGATTTCATTTTTATAATGGTAGATTCAAGGCAATTCTGAAATCATTTAAGATGTATTAAATTGACAAAAAGGACAAGTGCATCAGAGTTGCTGTGGATGAAAAGACATGTAAATAGGAAATGGGGAAGGGAAGAAAGAGCCTTGGAAGATAGATTAGAATGGGAGATATTGTAAACTCATGATTTCTAAAATATTTGTATGTATGTGTATATGCAAATGCATGTACTTGTGCCTGCCTGCTAAGTCGCTCAGTCATGTCTGTCTCTTTGCAACCCCATGGACTGCAGCCTGCCAGCCTCCTCTGTACATGGGAATTCCCAGGCAAAAACCCTGGAGTAGATTGCCATGCTCTCTTCCAGGGGATCTTCCTGACCCAAGGATCGAACCCAGGTATCTTATGTCTCCTGCATTGTCAGGTGGATTCTTTACCACTAGTACCATCTGGGAAGCCCACAGATGTGCATGCATATATGTAAATATGTGTATACATATGTTTAAATACGCATATATTTTCTAGTACTAGTGCTATTCACTAAATGTTCTTTTAGTAAAGACACCTTGATAACAATGAGCATGCCTAAAGCCCCAAGATTGATCTCTAATACTACTAAAGGTAACCAGGAATCCACGGAGGAATATAGGACTTTCTGGCTGGTCCATGGTAAATATAAGCCTAGAACATCTTCTGTCAAAAAGATAAGAATTAGTCAAAACTTATGGAGGCATGTCTCAGAGACATAGAAACCCATAATGAAGCCTTCAATGGCCTAATATGGCACAATTTTTGCAATAGCAACAAAAATTATGAATTCATAATTCATATTGATAATAAATAAATGGTGAAGATGATAGATAGATAGAAAGAAAGAAAGAAAGGAGGGCTCTTGCCCTCAGTAGACGGCTGAGTGCTAAATAGTGAATGTGGAGAGTACTGGAAGTGGAAAAATCATCTTTCTGCAACCATCATAGTAAAGATCAGTTCAGGCAAGAATCAATGGATGCCAAATATGGGGAAAATACTGATGAAGAGCAGAACATGCACATGGTCTTAAAACTTCCCTTCATGGGCTGCTTATTCATTACAAGAGAGAAAAATAGTAACGGTGCACTTGAGACCTTCAGGTGTGATACCGCAGGAGGACCAGTGTCACTCACATCGTATTCTGACCAGGAATACAGTCAGGATATACTCATGAGGAAATGCCAGACAAAGACCAAATGAGGAGTGTTCTATTAAAAAGATCAAAAGGTACTTCATCCTTCAAAAATATCAACAAGATAAATAAAGGTTTTGGAGATGTTCCAGATATGAAGTGACCTTAGAAACACAACAACTACATGCAATATCTGATCCTAAACTGGTTCCTGTACTGGAGGGAAGAAACACTAATAAAGGACATTATTGGGTTAACTGACAAAATTAAAATATGAATAGTAGATTAGATTAAGTATTCATTACTATTAAGTATACTGAAGTTGATAATTGTAGTGCAACTACATAGGAAAATTTCTTATTATTGGAAAATTCATATTTAAGTACTTAGAAAAGGGCCAGTATATGTTCAGTTTACTTTTAAATTGTTCAGAAACACACATATGCATAAATAGATGGATGGATAGACAGATGGTAGATAAATACATACATATATACAAAGATATATAGATACATAGACAGAAATACATGCCATTCTGAACATATATACATGTGTTTGCATATTTGTATATAAAAAGGAGGAAGAGGTGATAGAAGAGAAGGAAGGAGAATAATATGACAGACAGAAAATGAGATAAGATGTTAACAATAGGAGAATCTGGGTAAAAGATATATGAGTTGACTTTTTTTTACATTCTTGCAATTTTCTGTAAATCTGAAATTATTTCCAAATAAAAAATATTATAAAACTCTTGACTCCTCAAGTGAAATGTTGGGATGAACTTAAAATAAAATTTACCTCATCAGAAAGAAAGAAAACAACTTGAATATCAGATGGGGAAATGCTTCCTGATACAGGGTAAGAGGTGAGGTCACCGTGGTGTTGACTGTGGTTGGTGTGGGCTGAGGGTGACTCTGCAGAGTGGCTCAGGATGGGAAAACGAAGGACAGATATCAGAGCAGATTCAGGGTCCCCTGTACACTAGTAACACAGAGGCCCACAGCCAAGCTCTTGGATTTTTTGCCTTTCCTTTCTGACAAGCCCTAGAGTGTTCAGTGAGGTGCCAGGTTCGTCCTTGGGGGCTCTAGGACACATCCACATAAGGTTACTTTGGCTTTGATGAATTTTCTGGGGTTGGCAAATTTACTTCATGCCCTGAATACCCTAACCTCAACATTTCTTTCTTTTTCCATTAAGTTCCTTGAAAGAGGATGAAAAAACCAAAATATAAGAAATTCTTTGGATGCTAAGGTGGCACGGGTGCTGTGGACACACCTCAGATACCTTCACCCAAGCCTCCAGGTCCCCCACTTCAGCGAAAGAAAGACTCTTCCTTAGTGCACCCATCAGAGACGATTTCTTCACAAAACTGAGGGCGCTATTAAAATCAAGAAGACAGGCTGTCAGCCAGTCTAAGTCTTAACCAGGCTCTATCACTTACTGACTGGAAGACAATAGGAAAGTCACTTTCCTGTACCTTACTTCCCTTACCAGTAAGAGTATAAATATTATATTGTGAGGTTTGAACTAGTAATGCTATACAGCACTTATCCCAAAAAGATAGAAAATATTTAACACATTTAGTCATTTAGAGTTAATATTCTCTTAGCTAAATCCTTTAATTGGTGAGAGTTTAGGCTCCTCTTTCATAGCTGTTTTCTGAATTGTACCTGTTTATTTTTCTCTTTTATCTGATCCTTACAGTTTCCCTCATAAACTCTAAAGTTGACTAAGCTATATTCTTGGTTAACAGTCTCTAACCCTTGAATCCATATCCACGCATCCTCAAACACATGCACGTACACGAGCTAGACTGCAAAAAACCATCTGAAGCACAAAATAGGGCCTTTTCCAGATTAATCAGGACTATGCTGTCTCTAGTCAGAGAACTCAGGGTTATAGGCAGAATGAGCAGTGATTTAACAGGTCCAGAAGTCTCTCTTGATCTCAAGCCTTCATCCAACATGCTGAAATCCCTGATATGTTAAACATTTTATTAAGAAGATTGACATTTAGTTGAGTTAAGGCAGGAACATAGTAGAAGAAATGTGTGGCTTCTGTTGGGGTTCCAATCATAATTCTGCCCTGCCTTAACCTCTCTGTGACCTAGTTTCATCAGAAGAGAAGACCTACATCAATGACTCAGTAGAGTCATACAGGTAAAGTACTTTGGGGAAAAAAAAGTGTCATTACGCTATGTAAGTATGATTTAGGTCTTCCCAGGGAACAAACTTGCCAATACAGGAGAAAAAAATATACAGAATTTCTTCAAGGAACAAGTTGTCATATATATACCATGAAGGGAAAAGAAAATGCAGTGACAGAGAAAAAGTAGGATGGAAGTTGGTGAGTGTTATGTGTGGGGATGCAGAGATGTGTGGGTTTGACCATCAAAAAAGGCTTCTCTGAGGAGGAGGCATTTGACTTCCCTCTTGGAGGAGGCCTCACTAAGGAGAAGCCATTTACTGGGGCTCTCCAGTTGGCATTAGTAGTAAAGAAACCGCCTGCCAATAAAGGAGACATAGAGACACAGATTCCACCCCTAGGTCAGGAAAACCCCCTGGAGGAGGGCATGATGATCCACTTCATTACTCTTGCCTGGAGAGTCTCATGGACAGAGGAGCCTGGTAGGCTAGCGTCCATAGGGTCACAAAGAGTCAGACACAACTGAAGCAACTTAGCACGCATGCATGCGCTGAAAATGAGGAGAAGCCGTCCAGAAACGGGACAGCCTGCGTGAAGAGTCCACAGTGAATGATGGCTGGCCAGTGGACCTGACATAGTGGGTGAGCGTGCGCATGGCCTGCAATGAAGGCAGAGTTCAGATCATGCAGGACCCAGCTGGGCATGGGAGAAGTTCAAATTTGACTTTATGAGCCCTGTGAAGTCATTGCAAGTCTTTAGGCAAGACAGTAACATAATCCAATTTACTTTTTCAGATGCTCTCACTGACTGCCATATAAAAGTATATTGGCCCAGAGACAAGACAGAACACAGGCAGACTAAATCCTCTCCCAGGGGATTTGGCTGTTGTATTCTCTGAACTGAAGAGACCACCCAGGCAGTGGTCTGTTTGGTCACCCATACAAAATGCATCCCTCTGTATTTCAGGGAACCAGTCCAAAGCCTCCTGTACTCTTTGGGCTTGGATCACTGATGTTCCATTGGGGCTGGGAGGGACAGCAGGTTTTGACTTTTGAATAATGTCATGTGCCTTGTAACATATGGCTTTGATCTATCTGAATGGGAATCTTGGTCTGTTAATCTGACATCATTATTACCATCTCTTTGGCACTCGAGATGTAAATTATGTTCTGATGAATTTTTTCCTTTTAATTTTACAATCAGCTTGTCTTAATATTTAATTATTAATAAGAAGGTTTGCTCTTCTATTCCATAAGTGGAAATTTGAAGAAAGAATTCCAATTTTGAAAATCCTTTCCATACTGAGATTAACTAAATGCTCAATTGTTCGGCTAATTGCTGAGGTTTTGTTGGTTTGCTTGTTTGCATTTGAAAAAAAATATGTTTGAGTATCTGGATCTACAGCTTCCATTAATTAATTTGACTGTTTTGTCCTTTTTTTTTTTCTTTTTGCCTATCAGGTGTTACACAGATAGGTTTAATGTATTGAGTATCTATTGACCCCTATTCTGTCTCCAAGTGGCTGTATGAATTTGGACCTCTGAGACTGTCAGCTATTTTAACCGACCATTTAAGTTCTAATAACCTATGGTTTGGATGGTATTGCGTATACTAGAGAACATAGCATTGTTTCTTTTTGTTATTATTTTATGTGTCAGTTGGGTTATCTCAGTATCAGAGGCCAAGATGGACTTAGGACTACAGAAGTTGCCTTGAGGAGTAGGACCTGTGAAAGGAAAGGAGAGGAAGCAGAAACAGCGTGCTGTGTCATCACACTGGGTGCAGTCCTGATGAAGTTCTGCCAGTCCAGTTCCAGGCTTCAGACCAATGATTGCTCCTTTAAAAAGTCCCACAATTTGGGACAGAAATAGTCAGACCTTGAATCGCCATCTTGCTCAGTCATTGGCTGAAATTCTCAAAAAGAGCGTGACCTCGTGTGAAAAGCTAAAACAGACCCTGAAGGCACACACGGTCTGATGATGGGCAGCCAACCAGAGTCCTTGCTGCTGGGCAGCTCCTCCGTCGTGGAAGGAGAAGCAGAGTGCACGTCTCTTTGCCTTCCACAGTGGAAGTGCATCCCTCCATGTATCAGGGAACCTTGTGTCCCATGAAGTCCTTGTCTGTGCACACGAGAGAACAGCTCCTTCTTTCTCCCTAAAGCAAACTTGGAAGAGAGAGGTTAATGGAACAAACTGCAGTCCTTATGACTGCTGTTGGCCTAAGGGCCACAACTGCTCACTGTTCTTCTCTCTAATACCCATTCTAATGTGCCCACGTCCTCTCCCACCACCTCTGCTGGTCTTAGCGGCTGGCCTGATCATGTGACTCAAACTCTCATTTCTGAGAGGTCTGAGATCCCTCTCAGCCAGGGTCATCTGCTTGTTTATTCTCAGTCACAGTAAGGCAGGAAAGAACTAAAAAGCACCCCAAGTGGGTCACCTGAGCTCCCCATGGATTTTCCCCCTGCCAGGGTACAAGAGCAGCCCAACCTCTTTCCCAACAGAGGTGTGTATAGTCACATCTATGGTTTTTCCAGTAATCATGTATGGATGTAAGAGTTGGCCCATAAAGAAGGCTGAGCCCTGAAAAATTGGTGTTTTTGAACTGTGGTGCTGGAGAAGACTCTTGAGAGTCCCTTGGACTGCAAAGAGATCAAACCAGTCAATCTGAAAGGAAATCAATCCTGAATATTCATTGGAAGGACTGATGCTGAAGCTGAAGCTCCAATATTTTGGCCACCTGATGCGAAGAGCCGACTAACTGGAAAAGACCTTAATGCTGGGAAAGACTGAAGGCAGGAGGAGAAGGGGATGACAAAGGATGAGAAGATTAGATGGCATCACTGATTCAATGAATATAAGTTTGAGCAAACTCAGGGAGATAGTGAAGGACAGGGAAGTCTGGCGTGCTGCAATCCATGGGGTCACAAAGAGTTGGACATGGCTTAGCAACTGAAGAATAACAATCTCTCTGCTGATTAGGATCACTTACTGCTAGTGAGTCCTCTTCTTGCCTGCCAGTCCCTTAGCACAAGGAACCCAAGATGCCTGGCAGGGATAAGGACTTCTAACACTTCAGTCAAGTAGGACCTGCATACAGAAGCAAGAAACACAAAGACTCTCAGTCAATTTCTGGGAGTCATGGTAAGTGGGTCCACCTCTCATATACCTTGGTTCTCAAATCCACGTATCCTTTCTATTGTGAACCAAGTGCCATATAAACTTTGTGATTCTTTGTAAATATTGCATCCTGAAGAACAATGTCCAGTTTTCACAGGACATTGACTCTGGGCCGGTACTGCATCTGTGACTTCAGCAGGCCTTTACAATGCTCTGTGCGGCTGGCATCTTCAGGATGCTGTGCTTTGCAATGCCACTAATGGATCCCAAAGACTTGAATCCCCTCCCACATCTCCATCACTGTAAAGTGGGTTCTCTGATCAAATACTACCTCATATGGGATTCTACCCCTCTGAACCAAATGTTCTAGGAGCCCCAAAACAGTGGTGTTAGCTGAGGCCCTGCAAGCAGAAAAGGCAAATTCATACCTTGAATATGTATCTAATCCTATTGGATCTAATTTAATAAATTTACCGCTGACTGGTCACTTGATCTCCTCAAAGAATAGGGGCATGTTAGGGGCTTCAAACTGATCTTTGTTGCAAATAGGTTAGACATTCACAGGTAGCAGTAAATTGACCTTGGTCAATGGGAGACTGTGCTATTGATTCCATACATATTAATGGCCTGCGTCTCTACCTTCATGGCCATTTCATTCATCTGTTCATTGTGCCAACACCGGAGTAGTTGTTGACTGGCAAATACCAGTTGACCACCAAATACCAGTTGCCCAAGTTATTTTTTCAATCTGGTTGTTAAACGCCTCACTCATGGTAGATGTTTTCTAGTAGGCTTTAATATATAATTTTAAGAAATACTCTTCAAACTTGGTGTCCTCTCTAATATACCCATCCTCACACCTCTACTGCTGATGTTTTTGATTCCAGTCTTTTGCTTTTCAAGGTCTGGACCCTCTGGCCAGGTCATTCAACACTGCTCACGGAGTTTTTGGGTTTTTTTCCCTCTCACTGCTATCCCTCAAGGCTTATAATGTAGCCAACATTAATTTTTTAAAAAATATTTATTTATTTATGTTTGGCTGTGCTGGGTCTTCATTGCATGGGCTTTCCTTTAGTTGTGGAGAACAGGGGCTACTCACTAGTTGCAGTGTGCAGGCTTTTCATTGCGATGGCTTCTCTTGTTGTGAAACTTGGGCCTTACAGCGTGTAGGCGCCAGTAGTTGCTGCATGTGGGCTCAGTAGTTGCACATCATGGGCTCCAGAGGGCAGGCTCAGTAGCTGCAGCACATGGACCCAGTTGCCCTGCAACATGTAGGATCTTCCCGGACCAGGGTTCAAACTGGCATCCCCTGCATTGCAAGGCAGACTCTCAACCACTGGACCACCAGGGAAGTCAGATGGTGTGGCCCAAGTGGCAGAGTTACTTGTATCATGGTCTGAGTCCTATGGAGAGGTTTTTATTGCCCCGGATGCTATAAAAACCCAAGAGCCACTGTATCACCCAGTATTGCAGCCATATCAATATTTCTGGGTATCTAATGTGTTGCCTCCAGATACCAAAAAATCTTACCAGGAATTACACATTCCTCTTTGTAAAAGCAAAAGCAGAGTGCAACAATTTCTCTTTCATTTTAGACAGGATAATTCCACCTGCCCCTGGCCAGGAGAGTCCCACAAATGCTTTACTGAAGCGGCAGTTCCATTAATTATTATAGCATTTATCTCACACACTCTTAGTCCCTGTGTCTGGAATGCATGCCCTCCAGGGTATCAGACATCCTTATCCTCAGTGTGAGTTTCTGCAAGATGCCCAGATGGTCCAGAGATCTTCACATGATATTACAGCAGAGAGCTGCAAGAGTTAGCAAAAGTATTACTATAGAGAAAATAATAAACATATATATATATATATATATATATATACATACACACACAAACACACACACACACACACAGAGTTTTATGTTCTGCATGAATGCAAACTATTTCTGAAAGCCCTTTCACTGTTAGGATAGAAAAGAACACACTTGCCAAATCACTGGATGCCCATCATATACCTGTGGCCATATTTACTTGTTCTAGCAAAGAGAATTCACATAGCAGGTAGCTGCAACAGGTCGAGCCTACAATGGTCAATCGAGTCATTTTCCAGAACCTATGAAAATTCTGCAAGGGCTAGATTATTGAGTTAAACAGTGACTACCACCTTACAATATTTAACCTGAAACCCTAGTAAATGCCTTTTTATTTGATCTTGATTTCTGACTTCTTGATCAAGTACCTTAAAATCTAGCCCCATGTGGACTGGCCTGATCCCTGAAAGTACTGGGGTGATCAAATATTCTACTTGGCCCAGGATTGCTCTGTTTTTAGCACAGAAACTCCTGCATCGCAGGCTATTTGCCAGCCTTGGGAGAACCAGGACATTTGATTGCCTAACAACATTCACTCTTTTTTACAACTCCTCTAGGATAAAATCTCTTTCTTCCTTTATCATGACTAACATGTTTCCGATTATGTTATGTTGTGACAACTCTGTTCATTGGCCTGGAGGCCAGGACTGTACTTGGCAGTTTTTAAAGGAAGCACTTTTTTTTTATGGCTTTTAGAGAAAAAGATCTCTTATTTTCTCCCATAGTGGGGAAATTTTTGCCTGTTAAGAAGGAGAATACCCACTTCTACAGACTCAAATTGTTCAGAGTCTGTGGATTCTTCAGGGGAATCACCCGTATGACCTCTGCCCATGTGTCAGGGATTTAGGTTTTTCCAACCAGGGCTTGAACTTTGTCTTACCAGACTTACCTTTTAAAAAAACTGTTTTGATTGGAGTAGAGTTGATTTACGATGTTCTGTTAGTTTCAGGTATACAGAGAAGTGAATCAGCTATGCGTGTACACAGATCTCCTCTTTTCACAGACTTGTCTTGGATGAACATTCAGCAGTCTTCGAATTTCAGCTTCTCTGATTGTTACAGACTGGATTTGACCTCATGCTCTGCTCACCATCACATGAGAGGAGGGGATTTTCTAGAGCTGCCCAAGAGACTCTCATTTTCACGTTTAGTTTTTAGTTGTTTCCATTGTTAATTGTCCTCAGTGTCCTATTACCCACATGCAGGCCATACACGCAACTTAGTAACAGTCATTCAACATCATTATTCTTATAACAAATATACATTTGTATGTATATTTTATAAATTAATATTTATAAATTTTGATTACTATTATTTCATTTCATAAACATCACCACCACCTCTGTACGTTCAAATGCTTAAAATCATTCCACCAGCCTTTTCTCCCAAGATACCAGTGGTGAAGTTTTAATACTTAGGTCACCACCTTGCCCCAGGCCATCTGTGCTCTCCCTGCCACTCAGGGAGAGTCGTCCTTATGCATGCTCCAGTCTCTTATCCTCATCTTCATACCTGCTATCTCAGAAAACTTCTAGTGCCAGCTCTGCGAGGGAAGGAGTGTTTGAGATAGAACTAGGAGTGAGGTCTACTGGGGAGTAGAGGAATATCACCTTTGAAAGGAAAAGGAAGGGAAGAGGCTTGCACAAGGAAACTGCCAGAGTGCAATGCTGTCCTGACGGTGTCGGCCCAGTGAGGAGCTCGGGAGCAAAGCTTGCTCATTGGGAGAGTCCTGCATAGAGCTGAATATCTGTCTTGTGAGTTTGGCTCTTGGCTGCCCTGAGAAGAACATGGCCTGAACTGCCACTGCTTTGCTCTATCCTCAATTGAGGGTCACCCCAAAGAAATGACCTGGGCTTGAAAACCATAACAGATCCCTAATGTATGTCTGCAGGCAGCCAGCTAACTGCATGCCTTACAGCTTGTCAGAAAGTCTGTTCTTGAAGGAGAATCTGAGCAGCACATCTCCATACCTACCGTAAAAATGATAAACACCTACAGCCAAAAGGAACCTTGAAGAATCTTTGCTTTCCACTAATTATAAGATTTGCCATTAGTCTGTGTGCCTCCGTGAAACAAACAAAAAACAACACACTCAGTCATCAGAGACCATCAATTTTAATTGCATGACATTTCAGAAGTGCTAAAATCCAGAAAAACACACATAGAACAGATGAAATATGGTACTTACTTTACTTTTTGCTACCTTTCAGAGAAGGAAGTGTTCCTCTGTGTTGTTAATCCCTTGAGTCTCCGGTACAGGAGTTTAGGCCAGTATCATCCTGAATTGTGAAAGAAGCCCAACTCCATTTCTTCTTTTTTCTAATTGCTGTGGTGCACATGGAGATGAAATAATCAGCATCACCCTCTGAAAAAGAGCCTTCCTGGATCACCTCAAGTTGTTCACATTGCTCCTCTTCACCTCTGCTCAGAATACATAGCATTGAGAGATTAAACAGAAAAAGAAAAAAGAAAATTACAGAACATAACCAAAGTAAAAAAATGCACAAACACTTCACCACTGGGTATTAAAATTAACACAGCTATTTTGGAAAATAGTAAAGAGTGTCTATAAGAGATGAAGCTATGTATACCCTATGATCTAGTGGTCTACTCCCAGTTACATGTTCAGTTCAGTTCAGTCGCTCAGTCATGTTTGAATCTTTGTGACCCCATGAATTGCAGCATGCCAGGCCTCCCTGTCCATCACCAACTCCCAGAGTTTACTCAAACTCATGTCCATCAAGTAGGTGATGCCATCCAACCATCTCATCCTCTGTCATCCCCTTCTCCTCCTGCCCCCAATCCCTCCCAGCATCAGGGTCTTTTCCAATGAGTCAACTCTTTGCATCAGGTGGCCAAAGTATTGGAGTTTCAGCTTTAGCATCAGTCCTTCCAATGAACACCCAGGACTGATCTCCTTCAGGATGGACTGGTTGGATCTCCTTGCAGTCCAAGGGACTCTCAAGAGTCTTCTCCAACACCACAGTTCAAAAGCATCAATTCTTTGGTGCTCAGCTTTCAAAGGCAGATACAGGAATGATAAAACTGCACTCCCAAAAAAAAAAAAAAAAACTGCATTACCCATCATAGCTTCAAGCTGAAAGCAATCCAAACTTATCCTTTGATAGTAGAATAGGTAAACTGATCAAATATAAAGCATCAATGAATTAAACCCCTGAAAAATGTGACAATGTGGATAAATTCCAGGAAAGATAGATGTAAAGAGGACATGTAGTAATATGATTCTATTCATAAAACACCAAAATAGGAAAAAGAAATTTATAGTGTTTGAAGTCAGGATAATTGTTAGTTTTGAGAGAAAGACAAAAGTAGTGACCAAGAGGTACCATGAAGATAACAAATTCTGCTTTATGGTTGATTCTCTCTGTCTTGATGTGTACTATATTCACTTCGTAGGACTTCCCTGGCAGTCTAGTGGTTAAGATTCCACTTACGCTGTAAGGGGACTTGATCCTTAATCAGGGATCTGAGATCCCACAAGTCTGCTGTGTGATGTGGCTTTTTATAAAAAGAACTTCCCTCTTCACTTTGTGAAATTTTATCTAGTTGTACCTTAATGATTTCATATTTTGCCATAGATATAAAAAAATCCTACTTACCATAATAATTTCATATTTTGCTATAGATGTATATTTTACCTTAATAAAAAGTTTACAGTGAAATGAAATAAATGAAGCTCACATGACTAAAAAGTTAGGGTTTGATAGAGCTAGGTACCTGAAGGGTAGTTAACAGATGTGTGTGATATTATTTTATATTTTCTCACATGCTGAAAAATATCCTTATAAAAAGTCCAAAATAACTTGAAGGTACTGACAAGTCAGTTCTAAGCTTTCTCCATCCTGTTGTTTTGGTGATTAGAGGTTCATTGATTGGACATAAAATAAGTAGTTAAGTTGAAAGTAAAAGTATGAAAAGATTATCATGCAAGTTCTAACCAAAGGAAAGATGATATGACTGTACTTATCAAAATAGACTTTAGGTCAAACAACAAACTACAGATTAAAAAGGTCATTTTGAATCATGAATATTTCAGTTAAGCGGTTAGATATGAAATGAAAACTGTATGGCTGAAAGCAGAGCTAAAAATACATAAAGAAAAAAAAAACAAAAAAACTGCAAAGAAATCCACATTTATCTAAAATAAATGATAGAGTATCTAGACTAAAATATCTACAGCAAACTATGAAGTCATGACAGAACATTAAAATCTTCTGTACTGTAGTTTAAAAAATACTATATAGCAAACTTAGGAGAGGCAAGTAAAGCAATTCTGAGGACAAACTATAACCTTAACTTATATATTAGAAAAATAAAGACTAAATGAGTTAATAAACCATCTGAAGTTCTGAAAAAAATAGCAACATAACTCCAAATATAACAGATAGAAGAATATTTTTAATAAAAGTTAAACCGAATAGAAAGCACAGATAAAATTGAGAGCTTACTGGTTAATACTAACCAAGATTTGGTTCTTTGAAAAGATTAATAAAGCTACAAAACTTTAGCAAAATGTATTCCATAGTGTAAGCACAATAGGTATTAAGATGAAAAGTGCTGTAGGCATTAAGGAGACAATAAAGGATAATGTGAATAAAGGATAGCATTAATTTGAAAACTTAGATTAAATACACAAATTAATAACTTGCAAAAGCAAAGCAAATTGACAAATAGAAAGTCTAAAACTCTTAGAACTATAAAAGAAATAATATTACTCAGCAAAAATTTTTTTTCTTTCCACAAACTCCTGGCCCAAGTAACTTCATGAAAGAATTCCATCAGATATTCAAAGACCAGATAATTCCAGTTTTATCCAAGCTCCTCAAGGATAGGCTTGAATTCAGTTCGGTTCAGTTCAGTAACTCAGTCATGTCTGACTCTTTGCGACGCCATGAACCGCAGCGCACCAGGCCTCCCTGTCCGTCACCAATTCCTGGAGTCCACCCAAACCCATGTCCATTGAGTTGGTGATGCCATCCAACTATCTCATCCCCTGTAGTCCTTCTCCTCGTGCCCTCAATCTTTCCCAGCATCAGGGTCTTTTCAAATGAGTCAGCTCTTCGCATCAGGTGGCCAAAGTATTGGAGTTTCAGCTTCAACATCAGTCCTTCCAATAAATATTCAGGACTGATTTCCTTTAGAATGGACTGGTTGGATCTCCTTGCAGTCCAAGGGACTCCCAAGAGTCTTCTCCAACACCACAGTGCAAAAGCATCAATTCTTCGGCACTCAGCTTTCTTTATAGTCCAACTCTCACATCCATATATGACTACAGGAAAAACCATAGCCTTGACTAGACGGACCTTTGTTGGCAAAGTAATGTCTCTGCTTTTTAATATGCTATCTAGGTTGGTCATAACTTTCCTTCCAAGGAGTAAGCGTCTTTTAATTTCATGGCTGCAATCACCATCTGCAGTGATTTTGGAGCCCAGAAAAATAAAGTCTGACACTGTTTCCACTGTTTCCCCATCTATTTCCCATGAAGTGATGGGATTAGATGCCATGATCTTAGTTTTCTGAATGTTGAGTTTTAAGCCACCTTTTTCACTCTCCTCTTTCACTTTCATCAAGAGGCTCTTTAGTCTTCTTCACTTTTTGCCATAAGGGTGGTGCCATCTGCATATCTGAGGTTATTGATATCTCTCCTGGCAATCTTGATTCCTACTTGTGCTTCCTCCAGCCCAGTGTTTCTCATGATGTACTCTGCATATAAGTTAAATAAGCAGGGTGACAATATACAAGATTGAATTCATGAGTTTAGAATTAAAATTGTAGAGATTTTGTCTCCCCTAAGCATATGACAATTTCAATTGAAATGCCAACTGTAGTCTTTGAGTAAGTTGTGAAACTAAGTTAAAATTGTTGTAGAAGTATACAGTGCTGAGAATGAACAAGACAGTTTAAAGAAGTTGTGAGGCCTGTCCTACCAGATGTCAAGACACGTTATGTCTGTGTGCTCAGTCATGCCTGATTCTGACTCTTCAAGACCTCAAGGACTGTAACCCACCAGCCTCCTCTGTCCATGGGATCTTTCAGACAAGAATACTAGAGCAGGTTGCCATTTCCTCCTCTCGGGGATCTTCCCAACCCAGGGATCAAACCCATGCCTCTTATGTCTCCTACACTGGCAGGCAGGTTTTTTAACACCAGCACCACCTGGGAAGCCCTATCATAACAGATTAGTCAGATGTAGGTTTCATGTAGCTGGACCCTTGTTTCATGACAGATACAGTATAGCAGAGCAACTGTTATAAGGATGAACTTTTAGCAAATTGTATTGACACAATTGAGTATCCACTTTGAAAACTCACACTATACAGAAACATCAAATCTGGATGAAATAAATACAATCATAAAGGACAAAGGTATGAAAACTTTAAAATATACTATAGGATAAGATTTTCATAATTCACAGTAAGGAAAATATTTTTAAAGCAGATGTAAGAAACATAAACCATGTAGAAATATTACAAACATTATAAATTTAAGAACTTTTGCTCATCAAGAGATATTAAAAAGATGAGAATACAAGCTACAAAGCAGAAAATGTTCTAAAAATATATATATAAAAAAAACACTACTATCCAAAATAGACAAAGAACTATGAATCAATAAGACAAGCAAACTGACAGAAAAGTAGGCAGAAGAATTGAATCAATATTTCACAAAAGAGGACATTTTAATGACAAGTAAATATACAAAGAAAGTCTTAACATCATTATACTCTGAAAAATGAAAACTAAATCCACAAATATAGGTTATGGCATACACTTCAGGTTGGCAAAAATATAAATATCTGACAATACCAAGTGTTGGGATAGATAGAAACTCTCATCTACCACTGGTGAGACCATGAAATTATACTTGAGACCATGAATTATACCAATACTTTATCCATTTTGGAAATTGACTTGAAATTGTTTAGTAAATTTATACATATACATTCCTAGCTACCAGCAATTCCATTCCTGGCAAGAATGTTCATCACATCATTGTTAGTAATTGTCAAAAACGATAAACATCACAAATAAGCATCAAAAAGAGAATGGATAATTTATGGTATTTTTTAAAGGCCAATTATAGCTGTATACCTAAACATGGATAAATCATACATATAATATTAAATAAAAGACACATGCAATGAAAGAACATATTTGATGTGATTCTATTTATATAATTATTATAAAGCAGGAGTGTAAATAATATTTATGAAAGATGCATACCTAGGCTGTAAAAGCGTTTTTTTAAAAAAAACAAAGAAAGGATTATCAGAAAAGGCAGAACACTTGTTATTCATGGGGAAGGGGATAGGGGAGCGCCACATGGGAGGGTCACAGAATGAGTTTTTTAAATTATTATAAATGTTTTCTTAACCTGGATGGTGACAGCACAGGGGGTAGCTTTAGTATTATTATTTAAAATGTATATTTTATGCATTTTTGGTATATACAATATGTTTCTAAAATTAAAAAGAAAAAGAAAAGAAAAGTGGAAATTCCAGAAAGTTAAGTCTTAAGATAAGACTTTGGCCTCTTCCTTAATATTGACTGTGATCTGACACCATAGCCAACTTCCAAACAGTAAGAAGTTCAGTCAAAAGAGCCATTCGTTTCCTCCTCACAGCATCACGATTATTTATTGGATCACCTGGACACTGCTGCTTTCTAGAGTCACAGCCCTTTGATC
This sequence comes from Cervus canadensis, assembly GCF_019320065.1. Classification (NCBI taxonomy): domain Eukaryota; kingdom Metazoa; phylum Chordata; class Mammalia; order Artiodactyla; family Cervidae; genus Cervus; species Cervus canadensis. The sequence continues at coordinate 53,800,267 of NC_057398.1, read as the reverse complement.
ACTGGGGGTCAAATAAAGGTGTCAAGAGATTATTAGAGAACATCAATTTAACAAGAGCAGTAAGGATGTATATTTCACTCAAGCAGTGTGGGAAATCTTTTTGCAGGTTTTTTTTTTTTTTAAACAAAATGCATATTTATCCATCAGGAACAAATTAAAATATCACCTGGTAAAATGATAATGTAATATCTACATTTCTCAAGACTTTCCTAAATAAAACCAGCTTTTTCTTGTATGCACCTTCTGTTTACCAAATCCTCTAAGTCGGTGAAATTCGTTCAGTGGTGTCCGACTCTTTGCGACCCCCATGGAAATCTCCAGGTCAGAATACTGGAGTGGGTAGCAGTTCCCTTCTTCAAGGGATCTTCCCAACCCCAGGATCACACCCAGGTCTCCCACATTGCAGGCAGATTCTTTACCACTCAATTACAGAAGAAACTGAATACTAAGTGAGGACTTTCAGTGAATTGCTCCTTATTGAACAGGGTTGATCAGCTTAAATATAGCTGCCTTAGAATAATACTTTAAACTTATTTTTTAATAATTTTGAGTCACTTCTAATTATTGTTTGCTTAAGGTCTGTTTTTTATATTTTCATTCATGTATGACTTTTTGTGACTCATGGGCTATAGCCCACCAGGCTCCTCAGTCCATGAACTTTTCCAGGCAAGGATACTGGAATGGGTTACTATTCCTTCTCCAGGGCATCTTCCTGACCCAGGGATCAAGCACACATCTCTTGTGGCTCCTGCATTGGCCGGCAGATTCTTTACTACTGTGCCACCTGGGAAGCTCCTGTTTTGTATAATACACTATGAAAATTTCCAAGAGAGAGGGTACACTATCCATATTGTTCTCTATATATTCTCAGCCCTTAGAAACAAAGACCTAACACAGTAAATATTTGTCAAATGATAATAAAGGAAAACAAATGAATATATGAATGAATGAACATCTAATATAACAATAATTGGCTCCTTTACACAGCTGCAGATTCAGGATTCAGCAATGTCCCTCTTCTGATTGCTTTTACTATCAAAGTAATTCCCCACAGATTCAGTGGCATGTGATTTAAAAGAAAACATGATCAAAGGCCATGTAATTTCAATGAAAAATAGATGGTAAGTATTTGCCATTTCAACACTCAAATGTTAAAAAAATAAAATAAAAAGAGATAATGGTCAGTTTTGGCAAAGCTGCAGGGCAAAGGTACTCTATTATTGGGAGCATAAATTATGAAAAGATTCTTAAAAAGTAATCCACCAAATAGACCAAAAACCTTCAAAATTTCATTGCCAGGCACCTATCCTCAGAAAATACTAAAAGATGCCCACAAATAATAGTTGAACACTGTTCACTGTAGCATTGTTTATAGCAGTGAGAGACTTGAGATATTCTAAATACCCCCAAACAGGAAACTGGGTCAATAATTCAGTCTATATAAGTTCTATACAATCTTATGAGTCATTAATATTTATGCTGTAGAAAAATACTTAATGGCATAGGAATGCAGTACTATACATTATTGAGTTTTTAAAAAGGTGATTGCAAATCCATATAATTGGTATCATCACATCTTGGCAGAAAAAATGAAATCATACATGGACATAAGAGAGGCTTAATATAAGCCCTAGAAGGATATGTGTCATCATTACAGTACTTATCTTTGAGATACCACTAGGGGTAATTTTTAGTCTTTTTCCTATTTTCTTTTTTTTTTTAGATTGAATTTATATTTCTTTTGTAAGAAGGAAAAGCGGCAAAACTAGAGTTCAATTAAAAATAATTATATTCTATTTTTTTCACATTTATTTTCTTTTTTTTCCATTTATTTTTATTAGTTGGAGGCTAATTACTTTACAATATTGTAGTGGTTTTTCTCATACATTGACATGAATCAGCCATGGATTTACATATATTCCCCATACCGATCCCCCCTCCCACCTCCCTCTCTACCCGATCCCTCTGGGTCTTCCCAGTGCACCAGGCCCGAGCACTTGTCTCATGCATCCAACCTGGGCTGATGATCTGTTTCACCCTAGATAATATACCTGTTTCGATGCTGTTCTCTTGAAACATCCCACCCTTGCCTTCTCCCACAGAGTCCAAAAGACTGTTCTGTACATCTGTGTCTCTTTTTCTGTTTTGCATATAGGGTTATCGTTACCATCTTTCTAAATTCCATATATGTGCGTTAGTATACTGTATTGGTCTTTATCTTTCTGGCTTACTTCACTCTGTATAATGGGCTCCAGTTTCATCCATCTCATTAGAACTGGTTCAAATGAATTCTTTTTAACGGCTGAGTAATATTCCATGGTGTATATGTACCACAGCTTCCTTATCCATTCATCTGCTGATGGGCATCTAGGTTGCTTCCATGTCCTGGCAATTATAAACAGTGCTGCGATGAACATTGGGGTGCACATGTCTCTTTCAGATCTGGTTTCCTCAGTGTGTATGCCCAGAAGTGGGATTGCTGGGTCATGTGGCAGCTCTATTTTCAGTTTTTTAAGAAATCTCCACACTGTTTTCCATAGCGGCTGTACTAGTTTGCATTCCCACCAACAGTGTAAGAGGGTTCCCTTTTCTCCACACCCTCTCCAGCATTTATTGCTTGTAGACTTTTGGATAGCAGCCATCCTGACTGGCGTGTAATGGTACCTCATTGTGGTTTTGATTTGCATTTCTCTGATAATGAGTGATGTTGAGCACCTTTTCATGTGTTTGTTAGCCATCTGTATGTCTTCTTTGGAGAAATGTCTGTTTAGATTTTTGGCCCATTTTTTGATTGGGTCATTTATTTTTCTGGAATTGAGCAGCAGGAGTTGCTTATATATTTTTGAGATTAATCCTTTGTCTGTTGCTTGGTTTGCTATTATTTTCTCCCATTCTGAGGGCTGTCTTTTCACCTTGCTTATAGTTTCCTTTGTTGTGCAAAAGCTTTTAAGTTTAAATTCTAACAAAATATATTTATAATGCTAGTCTCTCAGTCATGTCCAACTCTTTGAGATCGTATGGACTATAGTCCTCCAGGCTCCTCTGTCCATGGAATTCTCCAGGCAAGAGTACTGAAGTGGGTAGCCATTCCCTTCTCCAGAAAATCTTCCCAGCCAAGGGAACAAATTTTATCATTTTAGCCACCAGGGAAACCCAAATGTTGGTATAACATTAAGAAAGATATATAGCAAAATTAAATACTCCTTATCTCTGGGTATCAGATTGTGGGTTATTTTCTCTCCTTTAAATGTGAATGTATTTCTATTTTTTCTGCAATAATTTCATTTTACTTTTACAATAAGAAAAACCATAATATTTCAATAAATTCTAATTTATTAGAAAGATACTTGGCAAAGAATAGCATTTATTTATCTCTGGGTATAGTATTTAGGAGTTGTACATTTTTTTATTTTTGCTTTCCTTACTTTTAGAATGAGAGAGAATATGCCTCTACTGAAAGTAAAGAAAATGTTATTAGAAAAAATTCTTTGTCCTTCAAGTTACAGTGGCAAGAATCTCTTAGAATAACTGAATTCCCTGGGAGAGTCACTTGGAAGGTTCTGAGAAGTTGACTGAATGGACTGTAAAGATCAAAGCAGTACCTTCCCTCATAAAAACGGCAGCCAAAAAAAGGGGGACAGTAAATCCATATCAATATTTTTATCAGAACCCACATCCAGTAAAATTTCCACCAATACCAACCCAGATTCCCAATGTTCACTTCTACATATGAAAGTTTAGCTATATCTGGCCTTTAAATTCACAAAATAATATTGAAATGACAGATAATTTGACCAAAAAAATTCACAGACATAATTACTTTATGCATTCATAGCCTTATCCAGTGCTAAAGTCAACATGTAAACTAAACATTAACCTTAGCACAAACAATTTGCAAGATGTTTTATTTGTTACAGTCACATCTTTGTGGTTGGGAATTAACTGCGGGAAAGCCATTTTAGATTTTAAAATTCTGTATTTTAGAAGATTCTAAAAGAATTATAATTGTAATACTGGTTCACAAAGTAATTAGTTATGATTAAGTAGGGCCTAAATCAAGGAAAACTTACATTTATAAAATATTTATTAATATGCAAAGCATTTTCATGTTTACTTATTTGATTACAATGGTGTGAAGTAGCTGAATCCTCAAATGTTAGATTTCCCAGAATCAAACAGAATTTAAGTGGTAGAGCAAGGCTTTGAACCTTGATCATCTGATTCCAATATGTCTAAAGCACGAAATTCTGTTCCAGTTTCAATTCACTGAAGACCATTGACAATAAACAATGTATTGATTGTGAAAGTGAAGCCCATATTGACTGTGGTTGGTGGTGGTTTAGTCGCTCAGTTGTGTCCGACCCTTTGAGACCCCATGGACTGTAGCCCACTGGGCTCCTCTGTCCATGAGATTTTCCAGGCAAAAATACTGAAGTGGGTAGCCATTCCCTTCTCTAGGGGATCTTCCTCAGCCAGGGATTGAACCTGGGTCTCCTGCATGCAGGCAGGTTCTCTATCAACTGAGCCACCAGGGAAGCGAAAGATCCTGCCTTTTCTTGAGTTGATTAAATGTGTCCGATGATGTCTTACTTCATGCTTCTTCTTAATATCTCTTTACAGAGGCTGAAGAGATGTCCTACTGTCAAATCATGATTGAATTATTTAGTTCAGTTCAGTCATTCAGTCGTGTCTGACTCTGCAAGCCCACATCGTGTTTCTATTGACTGAAATTGCAACTGATAAGGCTTTGGTGTAATTGGAAACATTTTTGTTTGTTTGTTTGCTTGTTTCATTGCAACAAGAACCTGGGAAGAAGTGGGCAGCTGGAAGCAGAAACCAGTAATCTGGAAAGAGAAAAGGATGCACTACACACTACTGGGTACATCTGGGGTGTGACAAGATAAGGAAGGGGGTCTGGTTGGAAGGTTTGATGTGGGAGCATAATAACGTCACAGAAGTAGCTGTTTGTGTTATACCACTTTCAAAATAACATTAAAAGCCCACATACCACAGGCCAACTTGCCAGTAATCTGAGATAGAAGTGCATTAATCCAATTACTTCCCTGGCATCCCAAACCACTTACTACCTACATGCTTTTAGAAGCTCAAATAACTCCAGGGCTAAAATGATAAAATGTTCCCAGAATAAACAAGTCTCACATTAGGGCACCGTGAGTCTCCATGGGAGGTCTTTATGGCCACAGGCCACATTTCCTTATGAAAAGGAATAAACCAGCTCCTAGATCTGCCTCTATACACTTCTTCCTTCTCTCACCTGTTGTTTAATAAAAAAGATAAAACATAAAATATTTTTCCCCATTCATGCAGTAACAGTTGTTGCTATCCTCACATACAATCTTTCTGCCATCCTAAGATTTGTAGATGAACCAAGTGTGGATGTATACAATTTCAGGTGACTGTATTTGTAAACACCATTGTATTAGATATTGAGGGTGTTAGGTACTATGTAGGGATAAATTGAAATTCCAGGATCGGAAGAAAAAAATGTTGAAAAGCCATTTGGTCCAGATTTTCCTTCTTGCAGATGAGTAGCTAAAATATTTAAAAATGATCTTGACCTATCCTTTTAAAAATACAGGATTTTAAAATTAGAAAAGACTCTGAGTTACAAACAGAATAAATCTTTAATGTTCTTATCACAAGCAAAAAAATGTACAGTGATAGATGGTGGACTTACTGTGCTGATCATTTTGCAATGTATATAATACATATATTAAATCATTGTTTTATACCCAAAACAAATATAATGTTCTATGTCAATTACATTTCAATAGGGAAAAAAAAATAGTGGAGAAAAAGACCTAAAAATGAGATGGCTAATCATTTGTGTTTTGCCTACTAATGCCAATCAGTCTATAGTGATAATCTGCATTTTGATGAAAATCAGACTTGTGTGGTCTTAGGAGGAAAGGTCATCATGATGGATGGGTTGTGAATGGCTATCTTCTAGTCGACTATTTTAAATTTAAAACATAAACAAGATTATCAAGTGATCACATAAACTGACAACTGGAATAACTCAAGTTCTATTCATTAGTTTTACAATCAGGGTGCCATCATCATTTGTTTCTAACCTACTGTTCAAATTGTAGTGTGCACTCAACAGAGGTTGGAGACACAAATCCGATGGAAGAGAACATCAAGATTCTGCACCATCTCACAATTCTTTCAAAGTAAATGTGTCAGTAATTCCACAACGGGAGTTCTCTAAAGTAAATTCCACATTATTTTAGAATACAGTACAATGGAGAAGGAAATGGCAACCCACTCCAGTACTCTTGCCTGGAAAATCCCACGGACAGAGAAGCCTGGTAGGCTACAGTCCATGGGGTCGCAAAGACTGAGCGACTTCACTTCACTTCACAATGTCTATAGGATTTTCCAGATGGCACTAGTCCACCTGCCAATGCAGCACATGTAAGAGACTAAGAGATGTGGGTTCGATCCCTTGGTTGGGAAGATCCCCTGGAGGAGGGCATGGCAACCACTCCAGTATTCTTACCTGGAGAATCCCACAGACAGAGCAATCTCGTGACTACAGTCCATAGGGTCACAAAGAGTTGGACATGACTGACGTGACTTAGCACACATGCACAATGTCTATAAAAGAATAAATGTTTATAGTAAATAAATAAGAAAAATTAACTAATGTGACTCTTACAAGTATACTTATTATTAAAGTAAAACAATAACTGCTGCAAATATTTAGAACTTAGGAAGGATGTTTTCAGGGAAGACACATTTTATCACTGAGCTTTTTTTTAGCATTGCATGTTCTCAGTAATAATAAAAGAGAAAGCAATATTTTGTCAGTTTTATTATTGTTCTGGTAGTAGCTGTAGACAATGCACCCCCTTAGTGCTGACCTCTGGGCAGACAGCTCTCACTGCCCACGTTGCACACTTCCGAGGTATCGCTGCAGATATTTACCCCTCTGATGTTCTATAAACTTCCCCATTTTGTGAACCCCAGTGAAATGAACTGTGTACGGACTCCAGGAGTTAGTGATGGACAGGGAGGCTTGTGTGCTGCGGTTCATGGGGTCGCAAAGAGTTGCACCAACTGAGCGACTGAACTGAACTGAACTGATGATAAAAGTAGCAACAGGTGTTGTGGACAGAGCTTGGATTTACATTTCAATCACTTGATTCAAAGAACAATCTAATTTGTTGAACAATTCACATTTTCCCTATCTTGCAATTATGCCTCTGTCAAACATTAAGTTTCTGTCTAAATATGGATGTATTTCTATGCCCCTTACTTATTTCAATTAGTCATTATGTCTATTCCTATGTCAATGCTGCTTGGCTTAATTAATAGTTCTATCAATACCCTGGTATCAAGTAGAAAAGATGACAGTCATGATTTTTTCCCCTTCAAATTTGTCCTGGATTTTATTGATCCTGATTTTCTTCATTAAAAATTTTAGTATCAGCCAGTCTGTTTCCATGGAGACAAATATTGAGATTTTTATTGAAATTTGTTAGAATTTATAGATCACTTTAGCAGGAATTAATACAAAATTATCTTTTCCCCCTTACATGAATTCACTATATCTCTCCTTTCGTTTCTATTAACATCTTTCAAACATATTTTCTATTTCTCCATAAACACATGTCTATGTTTTTCTTGAATAGATTTTTAGGTGCCATGTATTTTTTCACTTGTAACCTTCTAATGCTTAGTTTCATTTATATAGTGCAATTTATTTTGGTGCATCAGTTTTAAGTTGTGCAATATTACCAAATTCTCTTATTAATGCTAGTACCATATTAGTAAAATCTTAAAATTTTGTATGTAAACAATTATATAGTCAGTGAGTAATATGCAAGTTTTTCCTTTTTAGTCAGTCTTTTCCCCTTTTAATTATTTTTTGGTGTATGTATGTTTATATATCTGCTTGTCTTATGGCTCTGGCTAACCCTCCTAAATAATGTCAGATATAAATGGTGCTATTGAAAATTCACATCATGTTCCTGATTGTATTTAATGGGAATGTCTTTAACATTCCTCCATTAATCATAATGTTAGCAGAAGTTTTTAATAAATGCCTTTATCAGATTCAGTTCAGTAGCTCAGTCATGTCTGACTCTTTGCGACCCCATGAATCGCAGCAGGTCAGGACTCCCTGTCTGTGACCAACTACCGGAGTCCATCCAAACCCATGTCAATTGAGTCGGGGATGCCATCCAACCATCTCATCCTCTGTCGTCCCCTTCTCCTCCTGCCCTCAATCTTTCCCACCATCAGTCTTTTCCAGTGAGTCAGCTCTTTGCATCAGGTGGCCAAAGTATTGGAGTTTCAGCTGCAATATCAGTCCTACCAATGAACACCCAGGACTGATCTCCTTTAGGATGGACTGGTTGGATCTCCTTGCAGTTCAAGGGACTCGCAAGAGTCTTCTCCAACACCACAGTTCAAAAGCATCAATTTTCGGCACTCAGTTTTCTTTATAGTCCAACTCTCACATCCATACATGACCATTGGAAAAACCGTAGCCTTGACTAGACAGACCTTTGTTGGCAAAGTAATGTCTCTGCTTTTTGATATGCTGTCTCGGTTGGTCATAATTTTCCTTCCAAGGAGTAAGCGTCTTTTAATTTCATGGCTGCAATCACCATCTGCAGTGATTTTGGAGCCCAGAAAAATAAAGTCAGCCACTGTTTCCACTGTTTCCCCATCTATTTCCCATGAAGTGATGGGGCCGGATGCCATGACCTTAGTTCTCTGAATGTTGAGCTTTAAGTCAACTATTTCATTCTCCTCTTTCACTTTCATCAAGAGGCTCTTTAGTTCTTCTTCACTTTCTGGCATAAGGGTGGTGTCATCTGCAAATCTGAAGTGATTGATATTTCTCCTGGCAATCTTGATTCCAGCTTGTGCTTTCTCCAGCCCAGCGTTTCTCATGATGTACTCTGCATATAAGTTAAATAAGCAGGGTGACAATATTAGGTAATTGGTTATTCTTGTTTGTTTAAAAGTTCTTTTTGTTGTTTTAAGTCATGAATAGCTATTTATGTTAGAAGTTTGGGATCAACATATACACATTATTATATACAAAACTGATAGTCAACAAGGACCTACTGTATAGCCCAGGGAACTCTACTCAATATTCTGTAATAACCTATATGGGAAAAGAATCTGAAAAATAATGGATATCTGTATATATATATATAACTGAATCATTTTGCTGTATACCTGAAACTAACACAACTTTATTAATCAGCAACACTTCAATATAAGTAAATTTTTTAAAATGTTCAATTATATATATCCCTGTTGAACACAAAGTTCTTATTAAAATATTAATTTCAGTAAGATTTAAAATGACAAATACTAATTTTATGAACTAGACTTATGTGTTTATTCTATTACCAATTAACAGTTATTTGTTCAAGAAAAATATATTTTAATTGGCAGTTATAACACATGTAGCAACATTCTTCTCCAGTAATGCACTTACAAAAACTTTTCTGCTTTACTTTTCTCTATAACATTATCAGTTTTTCTTATATATTTTCTGTAGCTTATTGGTGGTTTAGTCACTAAGTCATGTCCGACTCTTGCCACCCCATGGACTGTAGCCCTCCAGGTTCCTCTGTATTCCCAGGCAAGAATACTGGAGTGGATTGCCATTTCCTTCTCCAGGGGATCTTCCTGATCCAGGAGTCGAACACAGGTCCCCTGCACTGCAGGCAGATTCTTTACCGACTGAGCTATAAAGGAAGCTCTTGTAGCTTATTATTTAAGGCATTGTGCTTTTTCTTGTATAGAAAATACCAAAATTATCACATATTATTTTTATTAAAATCTTTTTTTCTGAGCTCTAATAATCAAATAAAGCTATGTATATACTTTCCTGAGTCTTCTGAGATCATTTTAGAATTTTCTCTTTTAACCTTTAACTGTGGTGGATGATAATAGTTAATCTTCCAATATGAAATCAACTTTGCAGTCCCAATCATGGTATATCTATAAATTTCCAGATCAGGTTTGCAGATATTCAAGATGCACAATCCTAAGTAACATACCTTTGTCAATGTCTTCTCTTCTACCTTCTTTGTTCCAATACCAAAGTTATAATAGTCATATAAAATTATTTGAGAAGACTTCTTTATTTTTCTATATTGTGAAAAACTTATACAAACTTTGGAAGTGGCTATTATTTAAATGTTAATAAAACATGTTTATGACCCTCTGAGCTTGGTATCTTTTTGAGGATAGGTTTTGATTATCAATTATATTTATTTAGTGGGTATAGTACCAATAAGTTTATTGATTATTTTATTGAGTACTTTCTTTTTCAAGAAATTATCTACATTTTAAAATATATTGTCAAGTGCTCGGGGCTGGTGCACTGGGAAGACCCAGAGGGATCAGGTGGAGAGGAAGGTGGGAGGGGGGATCAGGATGGGGAATACATGTAAATCCATGGCTGATTCATGTCAATGTATGGCAAGAACCACTACAATATTGTAAAGTAATTAGCCTTGAACTAATAAAAATAAATGGAAAAATAAATAAATAAAATAAAATATATTGTCAAAAGGTTGTTCATATTTTATTGTTTAATTTCTATTCCACCTAAATAGGTATTCTTCCTTTTCTTTTTTCTCCAGTTATTTTTTGGTTTACTGTTGAAATAAACATTACAGGTATAACTGAAGTTACCTATATTTCCATTCCTGGTCCCATTCCCTTCTGCTCTGCTAGAGACAATCACTATTATGGGTGATCGGTCCATGTATTTTTATGTAGTTTTTACATTGGCATATTTAACTTTTTCAAACTGAGGTAAAATACACATAATATGAAATTTACCAAAGTGTATATTTCAGTGGTATTAAGTACATTCACACTGCTATCCTATCATCACCATTATTCATCTCGAAAACTCCTTCCATCTTATACAACTGCAACCCCACACCCATTAAATGATAACTCGCCATTTTCTTCCTTCCATTCCTGGCAACCACTATTCTGTTTTCTGACTATGAATGTGTACGTTCCATTTGTTCATTCCTAATATTATTTAGCCATACCTTCTCTTTTTCTCAATCAATTTTGCCACAGAATCATCATATTTGCAGTATTTAGAACAAACTAGTTTTGGTTTGTAGATCTCCATTTTGTGTTTATTTTATATTTTAATATTGGGTATTGATTTCTTATTTTTTTATTTGAGTTCATTCTTGTTTAACTTCAAAAGTTAAATGTTTATTTAATTAACTTAAACCCTCTCTTCTTTTTCAATATATGTATATAAAGGCTGTGCGTTTTAAAGAACTGCTTTTTATACATCACACAAGTGACTATGTATTTTTTTGTTTCAGTAATTTTAATGCTGGTTTTCTAAAATGTGGATGCATATTTTTTATTATGAGTGATTTTCATCTACAAAGTTGGGGTGGAAATAAATTTCTTATTCTTGATTTCTAATTTAATTTATGGACAAAAGGGCAATATGGTTCAAATACATTCTATGAAATGTGTTAAGAATAGCTTTCCAGCTTATTAAGCTACCAAGTTTCATATACATTCTGGGTATGTTTCAAGAGATTGTTTATTTTGCATTTGTTAATGTACATCTTCTCCACGGAGCAGAGGCTTCACGGGCGCAGGAAGGCCGAGAGGAGCTCCTCCAAGTTCAAGGTCAGGAGGGGCGGCCGTGAGGAGATACCCCTCGTCCAAGGTAAGGAGCAGCGGCTGCACTTTGCTGGAGCAGCCCTGAAGAGATTCCCCACGTCCGAGGTAAGACAAACCCAAGTAAGATGGTAGGTGTTGCAAGAGGGCATCAGAGGGCAGCCACACTGAAACCATAATCACAGAAAACTAGCCAATCTGATCACACGGACCACAGCCTTGTCTAACTCAATGAAACTAAGCCATGCCGTGTGGGGCCTTTCCAAATCCCAAAGAAAGACAATCCCAAAGAAAGTTCAAACTACTGCACAATTGCACTCATCTCACACGCTAGTAAAGTAATGCTCAAAATTCTGCAAGCCAGGCTTCAGCAATACATGAACCGAGAACTTCCAGATGTTCAAGCTGGTTTTAGAAAAGGCAGAGGAACCAGAGATCAAATTGCCAACATCCGCTGGATCATTGAGAAAGCAAGAGAGTTCCAGAAAAGCATCTATTTCTGCTTTATAGACTATGCAAAAGCCTTCAACTGTGTGGATCACAATAAACTGTGGAAAATTCTGAAAGAGATGGGAATACCAGACCACCTGACCTGCCTCTTGAGAAACCTGTATGCAGGTCAGGAAACAACAGTTAGAACTGGACATGGAACAACAGACTAGTTTCAAGTAGGAAAAGGAGTACGTCAAGGCTGTATATTGTCATCCTGCTTATTTAACTTCTATGCAGAGTACATCACGAGAAATGCTGGGCTGAAGGAAGCACAAGCTGGAATCAAGATTGCTGGGAGAAATATCAATCACCTCGGACATGCAGATGACACCACCCTTATGGCAGAAAGTGAAGAGGAACTAAAAAGCCTCTTGATGAAAGTGAAAGAGGAGAGTGAAAAAGTTGACTTAAACAACATTCGGAAAACTAAGATCAGGGCGTCTGGTCCCATAACTTCACGGGAAATAGATGGGGAGACAGTGGAAACAGTGTCAGACTTTATTTTTTTGGGCTTCAAAATCACTGCAGATGGTGACTGCAGCCATGAAATTAAAAGGCCCTTACTCCTTGGAAGGAAAGTTATGACCAACCTAGATAGCATTTAAAAAGCAGAGACATTACTTTGCCAGCAAAGGTCTGTCTAGTCAAGGCTATGGTTTTCCCAGTGGTCATGTATGAATGTGAGAGCTGGACTGTGAAGAAAGCTGAACGCTGAAGAATTAATGCTTTTGAACTGTGGTGTTGGAGAAGACTCTTGAGAGTCCCTTGGACTGCAAGGAGATCAAAGCTGTCAATCCTAAAGGAAATTAAACCTGAATATTCACTGGAAGAACTGATGCTGAAGCTGAAGCTCCAGTACTTTGGCCACCTGATATGAAGAGCCAACTCATTGGAAAAGACTCTGATGATGGTTGAGGTTGAGGGCAGGAGGAGAAGCCGGAGGCAGAGGATGAGATTGTTGGGTGGCATCAGCAACTCAATGGACATGAGTTTGAGCAAACTCCAGGATAGACAGGGAAGCCTGATGTGCTGCAGTCCATGGGGTGACAAAGAGTCGGACAAGATTGAGTGACTGAACAATAATAGCACATGATTATTTATAAATAAGCTCACACATATATAGATATATCTGTTGTTTATTGTTTAGTCAGTAAGTCATGTCTGACTCTTTGAGACCTCATGGGCTATAGCCTTCCAGGCTCCTCTGTCCACGTGGTTTCCCAGGCAAGAAGACTGGAGTAGGTTGCTATTTACTCCTCCAGGGGATCTTCCTGACCCAAGGATTGAACCCAGAACTCTTCACTGCGAGTCACTGGGATAGCCCCATATAGATATATAGATATATACTCATATAAATATATGAAAGTGAAAGTGTTAGTCACTCAGTCGTGTACAACTGTTTGCAATCCTATGGACTGTAGCCGCCAGGCTCCTGTGTCTATGGAATTTTACAGGCAAGAATCCTGGAGTGGGTTGCCACTTCCTCTTCCAGATGATCTTTGAAACCCAAGGATTGAAGCATTGCAGGAGAGAGAGAGACAGAGATAGATGTAGATATAGATATATGAGGGACTTCGCCAGTGGCTCAGTGGTAAAGAATCCATCTACAATGCAGGAGACACAGGAGTTGCAGGTTCAATCCCTGGGTCAGGAAGGGTCCTACCCCCCTGGAGGAGGGTATGGCATTCCACTCCAGCATCCTTCCCTAGAGAATTCCACTGATAGAGGAGCCTGGTGGGCTACAGTCCTTAGGGTCGCAAAGAGTTGGACACAACTGAAATGACTTAGCATGCATGCACAGATATATGAAGGTTATATATATGAATACTATATATATATTACAAATATATATAAATATAAAATAAATATATAAAGGTTATATATATATATAACCCTGGTAGCTCAGACAGTAAAGTGTCTGCCTGCAATACGGGAGACCTGGGTTCGATCCCCGGGTCGGGAAGATCCCCTGGAGAAGGAAATGGCAATCCACTCCAGTACTCTTGCCTGGAAAATTCCATGGATAGAGGAGCCTGGTAGGCTACAGTCCATGGGATTGCAAAGAGTTGGACACGACCCGACCAAAAAACTTCACTGACATATCTATATATTTGTAATATATATATATATTTTTTTCCTCAGCTACTGACGGAGTTATATTTTGATAAACCCTTCTTGAATTCAAAATGTATGTAATACATGTAACATACAGAACATCATAGCTTTGCCAGACCTATCTTAAACATGCTCAGAACACGGATATTAGCCTATAGTTGGGAAAAATCTAACACAGAGCTTATTTTATAATTAAGTGTTGAATATCTCATGTAATTTGTTGAAAGCTGTATTGGAAGTGAAAAAAGAATAGTTATATGGGTACAAAATTGTTGTAAGTGTACTGGATGTTTATCTTCATGATTGCCCAGTTGACTGAGAGCTTTAGCTCACCATTTCTGTCCAGCATCGAGAGAGTATTGTACCACATGTTGCTAGCCTGGAAAATAACCAAAACTCAAACTTCAAAGTAGAGTCTCTACTAAATGCGTATTGCTTTTTCATATCATTTTCACACCACCATAAAGACCAAAAATTGTAAGGTTGTGACTTACTCTCTAGTTCTCTCTAAATATAAATTTTTAGAGGTTTTTTTAGGTCATTTCTCGTAATAATCCCTTGCTTTTATAAGCATACCTTTGATTTTACATTTTATCACCTTAACCATAATAAATATGTTCATTTAAACCCTATATTCAATTATTTCAATGTTTGATATATTTGTGAGTCTGATGCTATAGTCTGTCATTTCTGTTAACCCTCACTCATGATACCTATCTCTCAAGATTTTTTTTTTCACATCACAAATCAGTAAAATTTTACTGCAGGATTTCTTAGGTTAAGAAAGTATTTTTCTATATATAGTAATTTTGTTTATTGCACAAGCATAATATCACTATCAACTTTGGATCATATTTAACTAAAATAAGTTCTTGATTTTTTGTACCACGTACATAGTATAAATCTAAGTGCCAAACTAATGGAAAGAATGGGCTTCCCAGGTGGAGCTAGTGGTAAAGAACCCACCTGTTAATGCAGGACATAAGAGATGCCGCATCTCTTATGTCCTGGGTCAGGAAGATTCCCTGGAAGAGGGCATGGCAACCTATTCCTGTATTCTTGCCTGGGAAATCCCATGGACAGAGGAGCCTGGAGGGCTACCATCCATAGGATCTCAAAAAGTCAGATATGACTTAGTGACTAAGCAGAATGTGAAGAACAGATTATTGTTAGGATTTCTCAAGAGACAGTTATAGTCCTTTCATCAGGAACAAGTCAGACAAATTTTCTCCCTTCATTCTGTTTTTCTGGTATCTTCTTTCACTAAGGGTATAACCCAGTGGTTTACAATAGGGATGCTTCTACTTCCTCAGAGTATTTTTGGACATATGTAGAGCCAGTTTCGGTTAGGGAATGCTATTGACATTTACTGGGAAGAGCCCAAGAATAGAATATTAGATGCTCTGTAATAGAAGAATATAGCACAACAAAAATTCACTACTCACAGATTTTTAAAAAATTGTTTAGAATTATCTGATCCTAGCATGTAACTTAATTATACATATAAACCTAAAGGATTTTTTTCACTATTTTAAACTGTTTTCATATTTTTGCGGAACCCGGCTTTCACATTAATCATTATTTTACTTTGTTAAGAACTTCACCAACAATGAGTCATCATTTCAGAAAATCATTACCCATAGAAATTCTGTTCATGAGCCTAGAGTAACTTGTATCAGTCACAGTTGTAACTTTCAAGTTACCTAGAGTAACTTGTATTTAGTCACAGCTGTGAAAGTTTTCACAGTGAGTTAATAGGTAACTATAACTAACTGATGACTTTTTATGACTTCCAGTATAGCTTTACTCATAGTTTATGTAGTTAAATGCATCTTAATTTATTATCATTTGTTTTCTCTTTATTTCTTGTCTATTTTTTTGGCTAGGATGATTTTTCTTTTTCTTTTTTAATTTTTATTTTATATTGGAGTATGGTTGATTAATAATGTGTTAGTTTTAAGTGTAGACTTTTCTGGTGACTCAGTGATAAAGATTTGCCTACCAGTGTAGGAGACTTGGGTTCAATCCCTGAGTCAGGAAGGTCTCTTGGAGAAGGAAATGGCAACCCACTCCAGTATTCCTGCCTGGGAGATCCTAAAGTCAGAGGAGCCTGGCAGGCTACCAACCATGGGGCTGCAAAAGAGTCGTACACAACTTAGCAACTAAACAACAAGCTTCAGGTGGACAGTAAAGTGATGCAGTTATACATACACATGTATCTATTCTTCTTTTTAAATTATGTAAATTGTAAGATTAATTTTATTTCAGAATAACAAAGGGGATTATTTAAAAAAAAGTAGTTTCTGATAGTTTTGTGAATCACCGAAGCAGCTCTTCTGGGGCTTTCAGATGTATATAGGTGATTTAGATTCTACTTCCCACCTGGGAAATCCAAAGCTTAAAAACAAAGCTCTAAGTCATTAGGGGTGACAATAAATCCTTGAATTCATGTTCCTGTTTTGTTTCTCTTCTCCAAATTGTGTGTTAGCCATTCAGTCATGTCTGACTCTGTAACCCCATGAACTGTAGCCCGTCAGGCTCCTCTGTCCATGGGATTCTCCAGGCAAGAATACTGGAATGAGTTGCCCTGCCCTCCTCCAGGGGATCTTCCTGACCCAGGGACTGAACCCTAGTCTCTTATGTCTTCTGCACTGGTAAGCAGGTTCTTTACCACTAGCACCACCTGGGAAGGAGTTTCCTTAAAAGCATGTCAGATCAACCATGTGAAAGTGAAAGTCACTCAGTCGTGCCGACTCTTTGCAACCCCATGGACTGTATAGTCCATGGAATTCTCCAGGCCAGAATACTGGAGTGGGTAGCCCTTCCCTTCTCTATGGGATCTTCCCAACCCAGGGTCAACCATGCATTTAGATAAAAATATCAATTTAATTTGGGCCTCCCAGGTGGTGCTAGTGGTAAAGAATCTACCTGCCAATGCAGTAGATGTAAAAGAATTGGGTTGGACCATGGGTCTACTACTGTGGGCAGGAATCCCTTAGAAGAAATGGAGTAGCCATCATGGTCAACAAAAGAGTCCAAAAAGCAGTACTTAGATGCAATCTCAAAAATGACAGAATGATCTCTGTTCGGTTCCAAGGCAAACCATTCAATATCACGGTAATCCAAGCCTATGCCCCAACCAGTAATGCTGAAGAAGCTGAAGTTGAACGGTTCTATGAAGACCTACAAGAACTTTTAGAACACCCGAAAAAGATGGCCTTTTCATTATAGGGTGCTGGAATACAAAAGTAGGAAGTCAAGAAACACCTGGAGTAACAAGCAAATTTGACCTTGGAGTATGGAATGAAGCAGGGCAAAGGCTAACAAGAGTTTTGCCAAGAGAACGCACTGGTCATAGCAAACACCCTCTTCCAACAACACAAGAGAAGACTCTACACATGGACATCACCAGATGGTCAACACCGAAATCAGATTGATTATATGCTTTGTAGCCAAAGATGGAGAAGCTCTATAGAGTTAGCAAAAACAAGACTGGAAGCTGACTGTGGCTCAGATCATGAACTCCTTATTGCCAAATTCAGACTTAAACTGAAGAAAGTAGGGATAACCACTAGACCATTCAGGTATGACCTAAATCAAATCCCTTATGACTATACTGAGGAAGTGAGAAATAGATTTAAGGGACTAGATCTGATAGACAGAGTGCCTGATGAATTAGGGAAAGAGGTTCGTGACATTGTACAGGAGACAGGGATAAAGAACATTCCCTTGGAAAAGAAATGCAAAAAGGCAAAATGGTTGTCTGAGGAGGCCTTACATGTAGCTGCAAAAAGAAGAGAAGTGAAAAGCAAAGGAGAAAAGGAAAGATATACCCATTTGAATGCAGAGTTCCAAAGAATAGCAAGGAGAGATAAGAGAGATTTCCTCAGCAATCATTGCAAAAAATAGAGGAAAACAACTAAAGGGAAAAGACTAGAGATCTCGTCAAGAAAATTAGAGATACCAAGGAAACATTTCATGCAAAGATGGGTTTGATAAAGGACAGAAATGGTATGGACTTAACAGAAACAGAAGATATTAAGAAGAGGTGGCAAGAATACACAGAAGAACTGTACAAAAAAGATCTTCATGACCCAGATAATCACGATGGTGTGATCACTCACCCAGAGCCAGACATCCTGGAATGTGAAGTCAGGTGGCCTTAGAAAGCATCACTATGAACAAAGCTAGTGGAGGTGATAGAATTCCAGTTCAGTTATTTCAAATCATGAAAGATGATGCTGTGAAAGTGCTGCACTGAATATGCCAGGAAATTTGGAAAACCCAGCAGTGGGCACAGGACTGGAAAAGGTCAGTTTTCATTCCAATCCCAAATAATCCTCAAACTACCACACAATTGCACTCATCTCACATACTAGTAAAGTAATGCTCAAAATTCTCCAAGCCAGGCTTCAGCAATACATGAACTGTGAACTTCCAGATGTTCAAGCTGCATTTAGAAAAGGCAGAGAAACCAAAGATCAAATTGCCAACATCCGCTGGATCATTGAAAAAGCAAGAGAGTTCCAGAAAAACATCTATTTCTGCTTTGTTGACTATGCCAAGGCCTTTGACTGTGTGGATCACAATAAACTGTGGAAAATTCTGAAAGAGATGGGAATATCAGACTACCTGACCCACCTCTGGAGCAGACTGGTTCCAAATAGGAAAAGGAGTATGTCAAGGCTGTATATTGTCACCCTGCTTATTTAACTTATATGCAGAGTATATCATCAGAAATGCTGGGCTGGAAGAAACACAAGCTGGAATCAAGATTGCCGGGAGAGATATCAATAACCTCCAGATATGCAGATGACACCACCCTTATGGCAGAAAGCAAAGAAGAACTAAAAAGCCTCTTGATGAAAGTGAAAGAGGAGAGTGAAAAAGGTGGCTTAAAGCTCAACATTCAGAAAACTAAGATCATGGCATCCGGTCCCATCACTTCATGGAAAATAGATGGGGAGACAGTGGAAACAGTGTCCGACTTTATTTTTGGGGGCTCCAAAATCACTGCAGATGGTGATTGCAGCCATGAAATTAAAAGACGCTTACTCCTTGGAAGGAAAGTTATGACCAACCTAGATAGCATATTAAAAAGCAGAGACATTACTTTGCCAACAAAGGTCTGTCTAGTCAAGGCTATGGTTTTTCCAGTGGTCATGTATGGATGTGAGAGTTGGACTATAAAGGAAGCTGAGCACCAAAGAATTGATGCTTTTGAACTGTGGCATTGGAGAAGACTCTTTCGAGTCCCTTGGACTGCAAGGAGATCCAACCAGTCCATCCTAAAGGAGATCTGTCCTGGGTGTTCATTAGAAGGATTGATGCTGAAGCTGAAACTCCAATACTTTGGCCACCTGATGCAAAGAGTTGACTCATGGGAAAAGAGCCTGATGCTGGGAGGGATTGGGGTCAGGAGGAGAAGGGGACAACAGAGGATAAGATGGCTGGATGGCATCACCAACTCGATGGACATGGGTTTGGGTGGACTCCGGCAATTGCTGATGGACATGGAGGCCTGGTGTGCTGTGATTCATGGGGTCACAAAGAGTCAGACACGACTGACCAACTGAACTGAACTGAACTCATGGGTCAGGAAGAGCCCCTGCAGGAAGAAACAGCAACCCACCCCAGTATTCTTGCCTGGAGAATCCCATGGACAGAGGAGCCTGCAGGTTACAGTTCATGAGTTTACAAAGAATCAGACACGACTGAGCTCACACAAACACATATATTTAAGTTAGGATTTGCATCTGTTAGTGAGATGACGGTGTCTCTTTGTCTTGCAAGACTATTACTTTTGTCAAAGCAAAATGTATATTTAAACACTTCATAAAATATAAAGTCTTAAATAAGTGAAAGCAATTGATAGTGATAATGTCCCTGTACCTTAATGATTTACACGAGGATCCTCAAGAAAAAAACTCAAGAAAACTATAAAATGCAAGTTTCCTTATCTGGGATTCTCACCATTAAATGGTCTCCCAGCTTTGAACCTGTACCCTGTTCCACATAACCATAAAATACTGTGAAGAGTATTGAATATTAGCAAGAGAAACAACTGATTTTGAGGAAAAATGGATTACTTCATATTAAAGACCTTTGAATGGGAACAAAATATCTTGGACTAGGTCTGAGGAAATATAGATTTTTTTCCTGATGACCAAAAGTACTGAAAATTCAATCATTGCTGTCAGGTTCAGAGTTGTCCACCTGGTCCCCTCCTGTATGAAGTGATTTTGGCTTGTTTTCCATCTGGTTTCTCACTCCCCATCTTCTCTGCTGCCTGTGGTGCTGATTTCTGATCCTTCAGCAGAAGGATCTTCTATTGTTAAATGATTGCAATCTCTGGGCTTTGGGAATGGAAAGGCAGAAGTGTCTTTCAGGACAAGATTGAGTGAATCATAATCTGTTCTTTTTGTAAATTAATTTTTAGGTTCAGTTCATTTCAGTTCAGTCACTCAGTCATGTCTGACTCTATGAACCCCATGGACCACAGGAGGCCAGGCCTCCCTATCCATCACCAACTGCCAGACTTTACTCAAACTCATGCCCTTTGAGTCAATGATGCCATCCAATCATCTCAACCTCAATTGTCCCCTTTTTCTCCTGCCCTCAATCTTTCCCATAATCAGGGTCTTTTCAAATGAGTCACCTCTTAGCGTCAGGAGAGCAGAGTATTGGAGTTTCAGCTTCAGCATCAGTCCTTCCAATGAATATTCAAAACTGATTTCTTTTCGGATGGACTGGTTGGATCTCCTTGCAGTCCAAGGGACTCTCAAGAGTCTTCTCCAACACCACAGTTCAAAAATATCAGTTCTTCGACACTCAGCTTGCTTTATAGTCCAACTCTCACATCCATACATGACTATTGGAAAAACCATAGCTTTGATTAGATGGACCTTTGTTGGCAAAGTAATGTCTCTGCTTTTTAATATGCTGTCTAGGTTGGTCATAACTTTTCTTCCCAGGAGGAAGCACCTTTTAATTTCATGGCTGCATTCTCCATTTGCAGTGATTTTGGAGCCCAAGAAAATAAAGTCTGTCACTGTTTCCACTGTCTCCACATCTATTTGCTATAACATGATGGGACCAGATGCCATGAGCTTAGTTTTCTGAATGTTGAGCTTTCAGCCAACTTTTTCACTCTCCTCTTTCACTTTCATCAAGAGGCTCTTTAGTTCTTCTTTGCTTTCTGCCATAAGGGTGGTGTCATCTGCATATCTGAGGTTATTGATATTTCTCCCTGCAATCTTGATTCCAGCTTGTGCTTCCTCCAGCCCCGCGTTTCTCATGATGTACTCTGCATATAAGTTAAATAAGCAGGGTGACAATATACAGCCTTGACATACTCCTTTTCCTATTTGGAACCAGTCTGTTGGTTCATGTCCAGTTCTAACTGTTGCTTCCTGACCTGCATACAGGTTTCTCAAGAGGAAGGTCAGGTGGTCTGGTATTCCCATCTCTTTCAGAATTTTCCACAGTTTATTGTGATCCACATAGTTGAAGACTTTGGAATAGTCAATAAAGCAGAAATAAATGTTTTTCTGGAACTCTCTTGCTTTTTCGACAATTGGGGTGACAATGTACAGCCTTAACGTACTACTTTCCCAATTTGGAACCAGTTTGTTGTTGCATGTCCACTTTTAACTTGCTTCTTGACCTGTGTTGAGCAGTGTTGCATCTTGGCCTGGATACAGATTTCTCAAGAGGGAAGTCAGGTGGTCTGGTGTTCCCATCTTTTTCAGAATTTTACACAGTTTATTGTGATCCACACAGTCAAAGGTTTTGGCATAGTCAATAAAGCAGAAATACATGTTTTTCTAGAATTCTATTGTTTTTTTTGATGATCCAGCAGAGGTTGGCAATTTGATCTCTGGTTCCTCTACCTTTTCTAATTAGATCCACCTTGAACTTCTGGAAGTTCTGGAACTTCTGGAATTGCTGAAGTCTGGCTTGGAGAATATTGAGCATTACTTTACTAGCAAGTGAGATGAGTGCAATTGTGCAGTAGTTTGAGCATTCTTTGGTGTTGCCTCTCTTAGGGATTGGAATGAAAACTGACCTTTTCCAGTCCTGCAGCCACTGCTGAGTTTTCCAAATTTGCTGGCATATTGAGTGCAGCACTTTCACAGCATTGTCTTTTTGGATTGGAAACAACTCAACTGCAATTCTATCACCTCCACTAGCTTTGTTCGTAGTGATGCTTCCTAAGTCCCACTTGACTTCACATTCCAGGATGTCTGACTCTAGGTAAGTGATCATACCATTGTGATTATCTGGGTCATGAAGATGTTTTTTGTACAGTTCTGTATATTCTTGCCACCTCTTCTTAATATCTTCTGCTTCTGTTAGGTCCATACAATTTCTGTCCTTTATGGAACCCATCTTTGCATGAAATGTTCCCTTGGTATCTTGATTTTCTTGAAGAGATCTCTAGTCTTTCCCATTCTGTTGTTTTTCTCTATTTCTTTGCATTGATCACTGAGGAAGGCTTTCTTATCTCTCCTTGCTATTCTTTGGAACTCTGCATTAAGATGGGGATATCTTTCCTTTTCTCCTTTGCTTTTCGCTTCTCTTCTTTTCACAGCTATTTGTAAGGCCTCCTCAGACAGCCATTTTGCCTTTTTGCATTTCTTTTCCATGGGGATGATCTTGATCCCTGTCTCCTGTACTGTGTCACGAACCTCTGTCCATAGTTCATCAGGCTCTCTGTCTATCAGATCTAGTGCCTTAAACCTATTTCTCACTTAAATCTGTTTCTCACTTCCACTGTATAATTATTGGAGTAGAATTGCCTAAAATGTTGTGCTAATTTCTTCTGCAGAACAAAATGAATCACATATCCCCTCCCTTTTGGGCTTCCTTCCCATTCAGGTCCCCCTAACCTTTCAGTAGAGCTCCCTGTACTATACAGTACGTTCTCATTAGTTATCTATTTTATACATAGGATCAAGGGCGGGAGATTGGGATTGACGCAGAATCTGTTCTTTAAAGGCTGAATAAATCTTTGGAAGTCAGTAGGATTAACCTCACGGAGTTCATCGGTTCAATATATGATATGGAATATAATGGATGATTACAAAAGAATCTCTACATGGATCACTTGTGTGGAAAGGGAGAAGAATGCTTCAAAATAAAATTATCATCAAAGGATGAAGCAGCATTGAACATAGATGCTGGCAGCTCTCAATACAAGTTTACAGCATGGAGGGAGGCTAATTCTAAATAGTTTGGTTGGAGAGAGACTTTCCAGACAAGCTGGATGGACAAGGGTTAACAGCTGGGAAGCTGGAGTAATAGAAGGAAAGGCATAGAGATGGAAATTACCAACCACACAAGGAATGACAGAAGCTTAAGGGATCTTAGTCTTGCATTCTGTTTTTTGTTTTTGTTTTTTTCAAAAAGGAAATCAAGGTCAAAGACCTAAAGTACTTAATCCAAATTTTTGCAATGAGTTAGGGACAAAATTAGCACAAGAACTCAAGGCTCCAGACCCCACAGCAATTATACCATCTCCCCCAAGTTTACCAAGTATGCTGTTAGAGGAAGTTCAATGCTTTGAGATATAAAATCCTGCTCAACTTTTATTCATCAAATACCACAAAAATGACAACATTCCCATTGCCAGCTAGCCCAGAGAGGCAAAAGTCCCGGTCCTTTCTTCCAGGAGTGTGGGTGGGCCAGGAACAATCACAGTGGCTGCAGAGATGCTGTGAAGCGAGGAATACCTTTGACTTACTCATCCTAGCAGCTGCAGAGGAGCCCCAAAGCGTTGGCTCTTCTCCTGGGAAAATTTGATAACTAGTTCTATGGACCTGACTTCACTGATTGCACATCTAATTATTGGCCAATTAACTAGACCACCATTCTTGAAGCTCCTTAGTTTTCCATGTTAGCAGCACATAAGGCCTGAAACACAGATTTAAGAAGGTTTTATTGCTCTCCATTTGAAGATTTATAGCAACACAAAAGAAAATTTGAGAAGATGTATCTTCCTGGTTCAAAGTCACCCACATGAGGATCCAAGGATGAAAAAGCAGGAAATGGGGTCTTGCCAAGCAGACAAAATGAAAAGGATTCTAATCCACAACACTTAAAACCTGGCTAAATATCATTAATGTAATGTTGAAGTCAGACACAAAAGAGTACAGACCATGCTATTCCTTTTGTAGAATTATTTAAAAAAAGGCAGAGGTGATCTTTCTTGTTAGGAGTCTGGAGAGCCTGGAGAGATCTTTCTCTTGTTAGGAGGAAGGAGTGGGTATTATCTTTTCTAGGGTTAGTGACTATGGGGGCACCAGAGCACTTCTGAGGAGCATGTAAGTTTCTGAGTCAGGATCTGAGAATTGCTTTCATAAGCATGGTCATCAAATTTTGTCTAACTATAAGTTATGATTTGCTCACTTTTATGTAAGTACGTAATATACAGTATAGATCAATCTTTTGTTCAATAATGCCACAAATAATAACAACTGGATGAGAGAGTTCTAGTCTAAATTTTTACTAACAAGGAGGAAAGTAATATTACTGTTACAAATTCCTCCTTTTAATTTTATTTCTTTATTTGTTGGAATTAGGGTTATAGAACAAGAGGAGAAGATAAAGGGAGAAACTCTGTACACATGTAAGTCATTCTTATTTGTCCTGGACTGGTTAAAGTGTATATGCTCTAAAATGGAGTACCCAAGGGCAACCTTTAAAGATGGAAATTGAAATCAATTCAAATCAATCCTGCAAATATTCATCACACTCTATTATATGCATAGAGCTTCCCAGGGGACTCATTAGGTAAAAAATCTGCCTGCAACATAGGAGATATAAGAGACACAGTTTCAGTCCCTGGGTTGAGAAGATCCCCTAGAGGAGGAAATAGCAACCCACTCCAGTATTCTTGCCTGGAGAATGCCATGGACGTAGGAGACTGGTGGATTACAATCTATGGGGTCACAAAGAGTCAGATGTGACTGAAGTGACTTAGTACATATGGTCTTATATTCATGAAACAGAGAATTCCACTATAGGTAGTTCCTAGCCAGTGAAAGAATCTATTGTCAGCTTAGATTTCAAACAGGAGATAACTCTTCCCCGCCGCCCCCCACCACCCGAAAAAAAGAGGTTAAAATTCTCTTCCTTTTACTACAGGGTGGCAGCAGACAAATTAAAGAAAAACAAAAACAAAAACAGAATTCAGATTGAAACAAGGTACCATAGGCTGAAGAAGGAGAAGTCTGATAGATAATGGAATACTGGAGAGCCTAACAGTTAAAGAAACTCTACTTACCAAGAAAGTGATAGAGAGTATATAAGAGTAAACTTTGAGTAAGTATCTATGTAGACTTCAATTTTCAAAAGCCATATCCTACATAAATTGGAATTTGACATGCACAGTATAGGACACCAAGCAGGGTATTTTATCATTTATTTGTTCTACATGAAACACTGGGAATACAATGTAAGTTAAACAGATGAAGTCTCTATTCTTACTGAGCTTGCAATTCTAGTGTGAATATTAGAAACAGAGAGAGTACCTTTGAATACGTAGGTAAACAGGTAATATAGTAAATGGTAATGCATGCTACAGAGAAAAAGAAATCAGAATGAGAAGACCAAAAAGTGCTAAAGGAGGAAATTGCCATTTTAAATGCAGTGATTATGGAGGCCCTCAATCCTACGGTGACATTCAAGGAAAGTGAGGAAGTGAAAGAGCTGGATATGTGGGACAAGAGTGTTCCAGGTCAAAGAACAAGCAAGTGCAAAGATCCTGAGGCAGGAGTATACTTGGTGCTCAATGAACAACAAAATCTTTTGCCAGGCTAGAGCAAGTAAGGCAGAGGATATTTGGAGAGGAGATTGTAGGTAGCAGAAGCCAAATCATAAGGTCCTTGTAGACACTTGTAGACCACTGACTAAGAGCAGTGGAGAACTCCTGAAGGTCTTTGAGAAGATGGAAGACATAATGTAACTTAAAGGGGAAGTTTGGTTACTGGGTGTCGAGGAGAAAGAACAGAAGCAGGAAAACCCATGAAGAAGTTCTGACAGGAACACAGAGGAGTAATAGCTCAGGGTAACAGCACTGAAGAAGTGAGGACCAGGCGGACTCTTGGTGTGTTTTGAAGGCAGAGGTGACAGGATATTCTGATGGATTAAATATGAGGTCTAAGAAAGAATCCAAGGAGATGCTAAGGTTTTTGGACAGATCACTTTTTGAGAGACCTGAAATAGTTATGAGGTGTGATATGACAAAATTTTAAATTTATTTAAAATCATGAAGCCAGATAAGATTACTTAAAACGTTGGCATAGGTAGAAAAGAAGTCTGAGGGCCAAATCCTGGGTCAGGAAAGCATCTCAGAGATCATAAGGATGAGAACATATCATCAAGAGGGCCTGAAAGACAGATCACTGAGGTCAGAAGACCAAGAGGATCAGAAGTAAGTCAAAGTGTGCCTCAAGGTGGAGGGAGCAGCCAGCCTCCCTCAATGCTGTTATTATTAGGTGTGTTATCAGGACCTAGCCATTAGAATACTGTGAAGTCACTTGTGTCCTTGAGAAAGAGCAGTTCAATGATGGGCTTTGGGAATGGTTCAAGAATGAGCGAGAGAATATAAATCAGAGGTACAGAGTATGGGCAACTCTTTTGAAGAGCTTTGGTGAGAAGACAATTTGATAAAGTATTAAATGAGTTGTTTGTGCAAAGTCATCATTGATGTGGTGGTCCAGAAGACGCACCACTTAGATCTCTTGCTACCAGGATAATGAGCAGCTCCTGCTGCTGAACCTCTGGATCTAACACATTATCTGCACCAAGATCATGTTCACCAGGGCTGTCTCAGACAATGAGGAAATATGGTGGGGGCCAGACTCTTGTGGTCTCTTCACCAGCATGACGGAAACTTTCTTAGATCTGAGCTGTAATTTGATACTCTTCCTTACCACACTCTTCTTGGGCTTCCCAGTTGGCACTAGTGGTAAAAAATCTGCTTGCCAATTTAGGAGCCTCAGGAGACACTGGGTCAATAAGATCCTCTGGGGAAGGGAATGACAACTCCCTCCAGTATTGTTGCCTGGAAAATTCCTTGGATGGAAGGGCCTAGCAGACTACAGTCCATGGGCTCTCAAAGGGGGAGAGCATGCATGTGAGCATGCAACTGAGCATGCATGCACACAGCCACCCTATCCTCCTAGCTTCGCTTCCTTTCCTTTCCCACAGGTCAGATCTGAACTAAGATCTGAATTTCACCCTGCACACTATGGCTGCCTCCACTTTAATGTAAACTCAATGATTGCTTTTGACTTTCAAGGACTTGAACTAACACAATAGCTAAGTTGCTAAAATTTAAAGCTTTAAACTCAGGCAAACCAGCTTCTGAAGTTCTACTCAGCATTTTAATACTGTCACTGGCAGAGTGATGTCTTCGAGCAACCAATGGGAAACTTCACAATTAGCCACAATAGAGTCACTCTCAACGGTTTTCTATAAAGAGGATCTAGAGAATTTTCTTTTATGTGAATGTACATGTGTATGTGCATATGAGTTTAGTAAAGATTATAGTCTTTTTAAAATATGTACTTGGTTTTATTTATTTAATTGGTTTACAATGTGTTAATTTCTGCTGTTCAGTAAAGTGATTCAGTTATACATTTATATGCATTCTTTTTTATATTCTTTTCCATTATGGTTTATCATGTATGCTCAGTTGTGTTCAACTCATTGCAACTCCATGGAGCCCACCAAGCTCCTCTGTCCCTGGAATTTTCCAGGCAAGAATACTGGAGTGGGTTGCCATTTCCTACTCCAGGTGAACTTCCTGACCCAGGGATCAAGCCCAGATCTCTGTGCCTCCTGCATTGGCAGGCAGATTCTCTACCACTGAACCACCTGGGAAGCCACTATGGTTTATCATAGTATATTGGATATAGCTCCCTGTGCTATATAGTAGGACTTTGTTGCTTATTCATTCCATTTATAATAGTTTATCTTTTAATATTTGTAGATATATAAATATACCTACATGAATTATAGAGTTTGCATTGCAGAGTATTGTTTTAATAATTCTCAATGAATCTTTCCCTGTCTTTTGAAGTGTCTAAATTTAAGACCTCCCTAAGAATTATTTTATCTGTATACATAAATGGAGTAGTTCTCAACTAGAAAAGACCCCCAAGACTCTCTGATATGTTCAACAAATATTTCTCAAGTGTGTACTAGATACAAGGCATTGGGCTGAGACAAAGTGAACAATATAGACACAGGCCTGCCACCATGAGGCAGACACTGGGATCCAGAGAGGATAAAACAAAGATGCTCATCTCACCAATGCTTTATGATATATGATATATATCTATATGATATAACACTGAAGCTAAGACCACAGGTTTTAAACCAGACAAACCTAGGTTCATAGACTGGTCCTATTACTTATCAATTGTGTGACTTAAGATAATTGATATAGGCTCTCTAAATCTTACTATATCCACTGTGAAAAGAGGGTATTAATCTTATTCTATGTAAACAGCCATAAGAATTAAAGGAAATAAAGTGTATGGAGATTGAAAACCACAATCACAGAAAACTAACCAATCTGATCATGTGGACCACAGCCTTGTCTAAGTCAGTAAAACTATGAGTCATGCCCTGTAGGACCACCCAAGATGATGGGTCATGGTGGAGAGTTCTGACAAAATGTGTTCTACTGGAGATGAAATGGCAAACCACTTCAATATTCTTGCCTTGAGAACCCCATGAACAGTATGAAAAGGCAAAAAGATAGGACACTGAAAGATGAACTCCCCAAGTCAGTAGGTGCCCAGTATGCTACTGGAGATCAGTGGAGATAAATCCACAAGCTTATGGACACCTTATCTTTGACAAAGGAGGCAAGGATATACAATGGAAAAAAGACAACCTCTTTAACAAGTGGTGCTGGGAAAGCTGGTCAACCACTTGTAAAAGAATGAAACTAGAACACTTTCTAACACCATACACAAAAATAAACTCAAAATGGATTAAAGATCTAAATGTAAGACCAGAAACTATAAAACTCCTAGAGGAGAACATAGGCAAAACACTCTCCGACATAAACCACAGCAAGATCCTCTATGACCCACCTCCCAGAATATTGGAAATAAAAGCAAAACTAAACAAATGGGACCTAATGAAACTTAAAAGCTTTTGCACAACAAAGGAAACTATAAGTAAGGTGAAAAGACAGCCCTCAGATTGGGAGAAAATAATACCAAGTGAAGAAACAGACAAAGGATTAATCTCAAAAATATACAAGCAACTCTTGAAGCTCAATTCCAGAAAAATAAAAGACCCAATCAAAAAATGGGCCAAAGAACTAAACAGACATTTCTCCAAAGAAGACATACAGATGGCTAACAAACACATGAAAAGATGCTCAACATCACTCATTATCAGAGAAATGCAAATCAAAACCACAATGAGGTACCATTACACGCCAGTCAGGATGGCTGCTATCCAAAAGTCTACAAGCAATAAATGCTGGAGAGGGTGTGGAGAAAAGGGAACCCTCTTACACTGTTGGTGGGAATGCAAACTAGTACAGCCGCTATGGAAAACAGTGTGGAGATTTCTTAAAAAACTGGAAATAGAGCTGCCACATGACCCAGCAATCCCACTTCTGGGCATACACACTGAGGAAACCAGATCTGAAAGAGACATGTGCACCCCAATGTTCATCGCAGCACTGTTTATAATAGCCAGGACATGGAAGCAACCTAGATGCCCATCAGCAGATGAATGGATAAGGAAGCTGTGGTACATATACACCATGGAATATTACTCAGCCGTTAAAAAGAATTCATTTGACCAGTTCTAATGAGATGGATGAAACTGGAGCCCATTATACAGAGTGAAGTAAGCCAGAAAGATAAAGAACATTACAGCATACTAACACATATATATGGAATTTAGAAAGATGATAACGACAACCCTATATGCAAAACAGAAAAAGAGACACAGAAGTACAGAACAGACTTTTGAACTCTGTGGGAGAAGGTGAGGGTGGGATGTTTTGAAAGAATAGCATGTATATTATCTATGGTGAAACAGATCACCAGCCCAGATGGGATGCATGAGACAAGTGCTCGGGCCTGGTGCACTGGGAAGACCCAGAGGATTCGGGTGGAGAGGGAGGTGGGAGGGGGGATCAGGATGGGGAATACGTGTAAATCTATGGCTGATTCATATCAATGTATGACAAAAGCCACTGAAAAAATAAATAAATAAATAAAGGAAAAAAAAAAAAAAGAATGAAGAGATGGAGCCAAAGCAAAAACAACACCCAGTTGTGGAGTTCACTGGTGATAGAAGCAAAGTCCGATGCTGTAAAGAGCAATATTGCATAGCAACCCGGAATGTTAGGTCCATGAATCAAGGCAAATTGGAAGTGGTCAAACAGGGGATGGCAAGATTGAACGTCAACATTTTAGGAATCAGAGAACTAAAATGGAATGGAATGGTGAATTTAACTCAGATGACCATTATATCAACTACTGTGGGCAAGAATCCCTTAGAAGAAATGGAGTAGTCATCACAGTCAATAAAAGAGTCTGAAATGCAGTACTTGGATGCAATCTCAAAAATGACAGAATGGTCTCTGTTTATTTTCAAGGCAAATCATTCAATATCACAGTAATCCAAGTCTCTTCCCTGAACAGTAATGCTGAAGAAGCTGAAGTTGAACGGTTCTATGAAGACCTACAAGACCTTCTAGAATTAACATCCAAAAAAGATGTCCTTTTCATCATAGGAGATTGGAATGCAAAAGTAGGAAGTCAAGGAACACCCAGAGTAACAGGCAAATTTGGCCTTGGAGTACAGAATGAAACAGGGCAAAGACTAATACAGTTTTGCCAAGAGAACAAACTGGTCATAGCAAACACTCTCTTCCAACAACACAAGAGAAGACTCTACACATGGACATCACTAGATGGTCAATATCAAAATCAGATTGATTATATTCTTTGCAGTCAAAAATGGAGAAGCTCTATACAGTCAGCAAAAACAAGACTGGGAGCTGACTGTGGCTCAGATCAAACTCCGTATTGCCAAATTCAAACTTAATTTGAAGACAGTAGAGAAAACCACTAGACCATTCAGGTATCACCTAAATCAAATCCCTTACGATTATACAGTAGAAGTGAGAAATAGATTCAAGGAATTAGATCTGTTAGACAGAGTGCCTGATGAACTATGGACAGAGGTTCATGACATTGTATAGGAGACAGGGATCAAGATCATGCCCAAGAAAAAGAAATGCAAAAAAGCAAAATGGCTGTCTGAGGAGGCCTTATAAATAGCTGTGAAAAGAAGAGAAGCAAAAGGCAAAGGAGAAAAGGAAAGATATATCCATTTGAATGCAGAGTTCCAGAGAATAGCAAGGAGAGATAAGAAAACCTTCCTCAGTGATCAGCGCAAAGAAATAGAGGAAAACAATAGAATGGGAAAGACTAGAGATCTCTTCAAGAAAATTAGAGATACCAAGGAAACGTTTCACGCAAAAATGAGCACAATAAAGGACAGAAATGGTATGGACCTAACAGAAGCAGATGATATTAAAAAGAGATGGCAGAATACACAGAAGGACTATACAAAAAAGATCTTCATGACCCAGATAAATACGATGGTATGATCACTCATCTAGAGCCAGACATCCTGGAATGTGAAGTCAAGTGGGACTTAGGAAGCATCACTACAAACAAAGCTACTAGAGATGATGGAATTCCAGTCGAGCTGTTTCCAATCCTAAAAGATAATGCTGTGAAAGTGCTGCACTCAATATGCCAGCAAATTTGGAAAACTCAGCAGTGGCCACAGGACTGGAAAAGGACAGTTTTCATTCCAGTCCCAAAGAAAGGCAATGCCAAAGAATGCTCCAACTACTGAACAATTGCACTCATTTCACTTGCTAGTAAAGTAATGCTCAAAATTCTCCACGTCAGGCTTCAACAATACATGAACTGTGAACTTCCAGATGTTCAAGCTGCATTTAGAAAAGGCAGAGGAACCAAAGATCAAATTGCCAACATCGATTGGATCATCGAAAAAGGAAGAGAGTTCCAGAAAAACATCTATTTCTGCTTTATTGACTATGCAAAAGACGTTAACTGTGTGGATCACAATACACTGTGGAAAATTCTGAAAAAGATGGGAATACCAGACCACCTGACCTGCCTCTTGAGAAATCAGGTCAGGAACCAACAGTTAGATCTGGACATGGAACAACAGACTTGTTCCAAATAGGAAAAGAAGTACATCAAGGCTGTATATTGCCACCCTGCTTATTTAACTTATATACAGAGTACATCATGAGAATTGCTGGGCTGTTTGAAGCACAAGATGGGATCAAGATTGCTGGGTGAAATGTCAATAACCTCTGATATGCAGATGACACCACCATTATGGCAGAAAGTGAAGAAGAACTAAAGAGCCTCGTGATGAAAGTAAAAGAGGAGCGTGAAAAAGTTGGCTTAAAGCTCAACATTCAGAAAACTAAGATCATGGCATCCGGTCCCATCACTTAATGGCAAATAGATGGAGAAACAGTGGAAACAGTGGCTGACTTTATCTTTTGGGTCTCCAACATCACTGCAGATGGTGACTGCAGCCATGAAATTAAAAGACACTTGCTCCTTGGTAGGAAAGTTATGACCAACCTAGACAGCATATTTAAAAGCAGAGACATTACTTTGCCAACAAAGGTCCATCTAGTCAAGGCTATGGTTTTTCCAGTAGTCATGTATGGATGTGAGAGTTGGACTATAAAGAATGCTGAGCACTGAAGAATTGATGCTTTTGCACTGTGGTGTTGGAAAAGACTCTTTCGAGTCCCTTGGACTGCAAGGAGATCCAACCAATCCATCCTGAAGGAAATCAGTCCTGAATATTCATTGGAAGGACTGATGCTGACACTGAAACTTCAATCCTTTGGCCACTTGATGTGAAGAGCTGACTCACTGGAAAAGACCCTGATGCTGGAGAAGATTGAAGGCAGGAGGAGAAGGGAACGACAGAGGATGAGATGGTTGGATGGCATCATCGGCTCAATGGACATGAGTTTGAGTAAACCCCGGGAGTTGGTGATGGACAGGGCAGCCTGGTGTGCCACAGTTCATGGTATCACAAAAAATCGGACATGACTGAGTGACTGAACTGAACTGAAGAGGATTTTAGGGCTTCTCATGTAGCTCAGATGGTAAAGAATCTACCTGCAATGGAGAAGACTCAGGGTCAGTCGTGGGTTGGGAAGATCCCCTGCAGAAGGGAATGGCAACCCACTCCAGTGTTCTTGACTGGAAAATTCCATGGACAGACGAACATAGTGGGTTACAGTCCATGGAGTCACAAAGAGTTGGACATGACTGAGAGACTAACACACACAATAGTATTTTGGGAGATAGAAGAGCTCTCTAAATGCAGTGGTCATTTTCAGTCTGCTATTACCAGACCTAAAATTTTTTTTCAGACTGTGTGTGTTGTAATGTCAATTTAATATTAAATCTCACCTTCACAAAAGCCTCCAAAAATGATGCAAATAATGCTGTCAGGTTATAACAAGGTCCCAGTGCCCACCTGTACACTCACTACTTACTCCACCACCACATCCCTGAGCCAGAATCTGGGGCACTAACCTATAATACTACCGAGATTATCAGGGTACTTCCCTCTCTTTTTTCCCCTCCCATTGTTTGACCTTTAACTGTTTCACTCATTTACATTTTGGGTAAACTGAGTATTTGAAAATAATAAGAATGATATCTCTTCTTTAAAAAGAGAAAAAAAACAATAAATTTGTTTTAGCTTTGAGACAAAATTTAAGTTAAAAAACCGGAAACTAACCAGCAATGCACTTGCATTGGGAACTAAAATTGGACTTATTTTATTCATTCTCTTTTGTCTGCAGATACCTGGAATTAGAAATTTTTCTGATATTTCCTGTCCTTTCCGAGTAATAATCTGGTTTTAGATGTAATTTCCAAGGTGGACAGACAATTTTTGACATCTCCCCTTATCCAACTCCATCTTCACTCCTTAACAAACAAATTTTAAAAAACATTGGAGAAAAACACATCAGGAAAATGGTAGTTCATTTATGGAAAACATATTTTCTTCCTTGTAAGTGTTGTTTTCAAGTTAGAATTTCAACAATAAAGTGTCATTTTCCAGTGGGGAGAAGTATTCACAGAATCTTACCAATTAAAGAGATGGCATACAGATGCCTTCATTTTGTAAATGAAAAAAGTGAGTCTGATAGGGTTTGGGTTTTTTTTTTTTCTTTTGCTCTATATCTTCCTTTCCTTCTAGTTTTATTGAGATATAATTGGCAAACAGTACTGTGTGAGTTTAAGTTGTAAAACATAATGATCTTATTTACACACATCATGAAATGATTTCCACAACAAGTTTAGTGAACATTCATCATCTCAAACAGACACAAAATTAAAGAAATAGAAAAAAAATGTGATGAGTATTCTTAGGCTTTACTCTCTCATCAACTTTCATGTATAATATATAGCAATGTTAATTATATTTATTATTTTATACATTGCATCCCCAGTTTTATTTATAACTAGAAATGTATAGTAACTTTTGACCCCCTTCTTCTAGTTATCCTTCCCTCAACACCCTGTCTCTGGTAATCACAAACCTGATCTCTTTTCCCATATAAGTTGCTACTTTTCTTTGTATGTTTTTGAAAAATAATTGACCTGCAACACTGTACTAGTTCCCAGCATATGACACTGCGATCTTTTCAATGCATTTCAAAATGATGACCACTGAAGTGTAGTTATATTATGTCACCAAACAGATATTAGTTATTGACTATATTCCCCACACAATACATTTCATATCTATGACTCCTTTATTTTGCAGCTAGAAGTTTGTATGCCTTAGTCTTCCTCCCTCACCTATTTCTCTCCTTCCTCCACCTCTATTTCTTATGGTAATCAACTGTTTGACTCCGTATCTATAATTCTGTTCTGTTCTGATATTTGTTCATTTGTTTTTTAGATTCCACATGTAAGTTAAAACATACAGTATATATCTTTATCAATCTCACATATTTCACTTAGCTCAATACCCTCTGTGTCTGTTTATGTTGTCACAAATGACAATATGTCATTAATTTTTATGGCTGTAAATATATATAAAAACATATAAATACTCATATATATATATATATATATATATATATATATATATACACACACACACACACACACACACAAACACACACACGCACACACCATATCATCCATATCTATTCCTCTATCAAAGGTCACTTACTTGGGTTGCTTCCATATCTTAACCATTGTAAATAATGCTACAGTGAACATAGTGGTGCATAAATATTTTCTAATTAGTGTCTCTGCATTTTCAGATAAATTCCCAGGTGTGGAATTGCTGGATCATATGGTAGTTCTATTTTTAGTTTTTTGAGAAATCTCTATACTGTTTTTCAGAGTTCTTGCAATAATTTACATTCCTACCAACAATGCACAAGTTTTCCTTTTTCTCCAAATGCTCACCAACACTTTTATGCCTATTTAGATCTTCTACTCACTTTTTGAATGGGTTATTATTTTTTTTATATTAAGCTGCATCTATTAGGCAGCATTTTATATTAAGCTGTTTGTATATTTTTGAGATTAACCCCTTGTCAGTTGCATCATTTGCAAATATTTTCTCCCATTCTGAGAGCTGTCTTTTTTGTTTTGTTTATGGTTTCCTTTGCTGTGCCAAAGCTTTAAAGTGTAATAGATTCCATTTGTTTTTTGTTTTTATTTTCATTACTCTACGAGGTGGATCAAACAAAATCTTGCTGTGATTTATGTCAAAGAGTGTTCTGCTTATATTTTCCTCTATGAGTTTTATGTCTGGCCTTATGTTTAGATCTTTAATCCATTTTGAACTTATTTTTATGTATGGTGTTAGGGAGTGCTCTAAATTCATTTTTTAACATGTAGCTGTCTAGTTTTCCCAGCACCACCTATTGACGAGACTCTCTTTTCTCCATTGTATATTCTTGCCTAATTTGTCATAGATTAGGTGACCATAGGTGCCTGAGTTTATCTCTGGCCTTTCAATCCTGATATATTGATCTATATTTTGTTTCTTTTTCTTATTTTATTGCTAGAACTAGGACTTCCAATTATTGAATTAAAGTGATGAGAGTGGTGATTCTGATACTAGGTGTGGACTTATCATATAGGGCGATTATTATATTGAGGAATATTCCCTCTGCACCCATTTTGTTCAGAGTATTTATTGCAAAAGATGCTGAATTTTGTCAATAGCCTTTTCTGCACCTATTGAGATGACCATGTGTTCTTCAACTTGTTAATGTGGTGTATCACGTTGATTGATTTGCTGACATTGAACCATTCTTGCATCCCTGGGATAAATTCCACTTGCAGGTTGCCTGATTCTTTTAATATATTATTGAATTCAGTTTAATAATATTTTGTTTAGGAGTTTTGCATCTATGTGAATCGGTGACATTGGCCTGTAATTTTCTTTTTTATGACATCTTTATTTGATATTGGTATCAGGATTATGCCAACTCATAGCATGAGTTTGGAAGCATTCCTTCCTCTGCAATTTTTTGGAATATTGTGATAAGCATAGCTGTTACATCTTCTCTAAAGGTTTGCTAGAATTCACCTGTGAAGCTCTCTGACCTGGACTTTTGTTTTTTGGGAGATTTTTTATTACTGATTTAATTTCAGTACTGGTAATTGGTCTGTTCATATGTCTGTTTCTTCCTGGTTCAGTCTTAGGAGTTTTTACACGTCTAGGAATTTGTTTATGTCTGAGTTGTCCATGTTAAATAATTTCTCATAATAGTATCTTATGATTCTTTGTGGTGTCAGTTGCAACTTCTCCATTTTAATTTCTGATTTTATTGATTTGGGCACTCTTTTTTTCTCTTAATATATCTGGCTATTGATCAAGTTTGTTTGTCTTGCAAAATAACAACATGGGTAGACCTAGAGGGTATGATGCTTAGTGAAATAAATTAGATAGAAAAAGACAAACACTGTATGTTAT
The DNA here is from genome assembly GCF_019320065.1 of Cervus canadensis. Taxonomy (NCBI): domain Eukaryota; kingdom Metazoa; phylum Chordata; class Mammalia; order Artiodactyla; family Cervidae; genus Cervus; species Cervus canadensis. The sequence continues at coordinate 53,762,914 of NC_057398.1, read as the reverse complement.
GACTTATAAGTGGAATCTAAACGAAGAAAATGAATGTATATAACAAAACAAAGACAGATTCAAGTTTGGGTTGGTAAACAAATTCACATGATTGAAGGGGACATGAACAATTAACTGGTGAACAAATACATTTGTAATTACAGGAGGGAAAAATTCTTATGAACTACAGATGAAACTGGGTGAAGAGCCAGCAACTGAGTAAGGCCTGAATGAAGTTAGGGAGCAAACCTCACCGGGATGTGGGGTGGAGAGGAGGTCCAGTCACTGCATAGCAACTGCACATGGGGACAGGCCAGGTGTGCCTTACTATCCCTCTCCTCCCCCAGCAGCTTATGTAGTCCTTCTCATCTCATAACATTTGATATAGTCAGTTTCAGAAAACGCTTATAGCTCCTAAAAAGCAGAACTTATGCTATGGGAGTTTGGATAATTTTGCTTTTTATAATCCCAAATGTCCTCTGTTAAACTAAGAATCACATATTCAAAAATCTGCAACAGTACATACAAGTGTTTAAACTCTACAGCCAGATAAAATACTTTCTAAGCTGTTCCAGTTTAGACCAGAAAATGTGGTGTTTGGGCATTTATAGTGTGTGTGTGTGTGTGTGTGCGTGTGCACACACACATAGGAGAGAGAGAAAAACTGGAAGGGAAGGAGGGAGGGAAAAAGAGATTATAATTCAAACCACAGTGGCTTTGCATGTTATGGATGAAGTCATCTGTTTATAATTGTTCAGAAGAGATATTTACCCAAGGAAGTAATAGCAACATTGAGACGCCAGTCTGGCTTTCAAGTTTAGGGTTTGTTGAGACAAGTGCCAACAGCCAAGCTGAGATGGTGTTGGAGAGCATGTCCACATGATTTTCTACATTCTTATTCACTGCACTGGGCACCAGCCTAACCCAGATGTCCAACCCCTTTTTACAGTCTGCATTTCTGGGACTTCTTAAAAAGAAACACAGCAAATCTGTAGCCAGAGTCACTTTGATCAGAGAGAAGGGTGATGATAGAGTCTGGGATCTCTTAGACTGGATTGATGACAAGGATTTTTAATTGAGAATTATGCTACTTTGGAAAACTGGATGATGCATCTTCTTTCTGATATTTCACTTCTTCTACTACCTAGAACTAATTTTATATCCAGGACTTCCCTGGTGGCTCAGTTGGTAAAGAATCCACCTACAATGCAGGAGAGTGCCTGCCATGAGGGAAACCTGGGTTCTATCCCTGGGTCAGGAAGATCCCCTGGAGAAGGAACTGGCAATCCATTCCAAAATTCTTGCCTGGGAAATCCCATGGACAGAGGAGCCTGGCAGGCTACAGTCCATGGGGTCACAAGAGTCGGACACAAGTTAGTGACTAACCCACCACCAGCACCACAGTTTTATATCCATTTTCTGCTCTTTATTCTGGGAATCTGCTGACCTCAAAATTCCACTCTAATATAAAAATAGAAATGATCTCTCCCAGAAGCCAATACCTTGGAGCTGCCCCAATGGCAGCTTTTGCTCTGAAAAATAAGGTTTATGAGCTCAGTGCAATTGCCCTGTTAGATAAAGTCATGACCATCCCACTGGACTCCTAGGCTTGGGTATATTTTCTGTAGACCTGTGAGATGACCTGAGACTAGGCAACATGCAACCCACCCACAACTTACCCACACTTCACTGGCACAGAGAGTGCCCGTTGCTATTCCTTCCAGCTATGCCTAGGGTTATCTCTCTACCACCCTCCAACTTGTAGCTGGAACTGCAGCTTCTCCAGGTCTTCACCAGCCTGGTGCTATCTCTCCTTTCTGTGACATTTTTGTTTCTTCCAAAGTTAGGAATGCCTCCTTTCTCAGAGAAAGACCTTATGTTGATAGTCTTCGTTTCAGTGACATGGAAATTTCAAGTACCAATAAATAAACAACGTTGCAAAGGGTCCTTATTGCCCTTTTGTTTCCAGAGACAGGAAGGATCCTTCAGTCACTTGCCCTCCTCTCATCCTTGGCCTGAAGATGAGGATCCAGTTATCTGAACAGTTTGATTTTATCTTTGGATATAAAGCAGTTCACTTTATCTTTGTGAATAAATAACAGGGAGAGGTGACTGCCACCTGCAGCAAAGCCCACCATGACAAGAGTGTTTTGATCTTTTAATTAATTTACTTACAATAGATACAGTAATGACCATAAATTTCCTTTCATTTGGAGCCCTTAAAGTAAGCACTTTTCTTCAAAAATTCTTTAATAAAAACACTGAAAAACAGCAAACATCCTTTAAAAAGGAAATTTTCAAATGGATTTTGCAGATATCCCATATTATTTTTTTAATCCCTGGTTGAAAATACGTAATTTATCTTTTCAAGAAAAACACGGGTGATTGCTTGAGATGACAAATGACCCTACTCTATATTGCTTTAAATTCCCCTGAAAAGAAAAGAAATATTATTACATGATATTGTCAAAATATCCCCCCAAAAGCGATTAACCCCAAGAGTAACCTATAACAATGAAGATGAGTGTGTATGGCAGGGAAGACCACCTTGTCTCCCTCACTGTGGAGTCCCACATTCTTGAGTGGTCCCCACTGTACCATTGCCAGACATGCTACTAACACCATGGCACAAAGGTCATGTGAGCAGTCCATGGGAAGTTCAGGGGAATAAAAATTGCTACTACATGGAAGATAAAGTAAAATCCAATCTATCCTCACTTTCCTGATTTGAACAGTCTTTTTTTTTTTTTTTTTCACAGCTCATGCAGCTCAATATCAAAACACAACTCAATCAAAAAATAGGCAGAAAATCTAAATAGACATTTCTCCAAAGAAGAAATACAGATAGCCAAGAGGCATATGAAAAGATACTCAGCATCACTAATTATTAATTCAAATAAAAACTTTTGGGCTGGCCACAAAGTTTGTTCAGATATCATCTCACATTGGTTAGAATGGACATCATCTAAAAAGTCTACAAGCAATAAATGCTGGAGAGGTTGTGAAGAAAAGGGAAGCCTCCTGCACTGTTGTTGGGAATGTAAATTGGTACCACCACTATGGAGAACAATATGGTGATTCCTTCACAAACTGAAAACGGAGCTAACATGTGATCTAGCAATCCCACTCCTGGGCATGTACCCAGTGTGTGTGCATGCTAAATCACTTCAGTACTGTCCAACTCTTTGCAACCCTTTGGACCGGAACCTACCAGGCTCCTGTGTCCATGGGATTCTCCAGGCAAGAATACTGGGGTGAGTTGCCATGCCCTCCTTGAGGGATCTTCCTGACCCAGGGATTGAAACTGCATCTCTTAAGTCTCCTGCTTTTCAGGCATGTCCTTTACCACTAGCACCACCTGGAAAGCCCAGTATACCCAAAGAAAGCCATAATTCAAAAGGATATATGTACCCTGATGTTCAATTCAGCACTGATTACAGTGGAAGACCTGGCAGTCAAGACATGGAAGCCATCTAAATGTCTTCAAGAATGAAATGGACAAAGAAGAGGTAGACAAATACACAATGAAATATTACTTGGCTGTAAAAAAAAAAAAAAGAATGAAATAATGTCATTTGCAGCCCAAATGGATGGAACTGGAGATTATCATACTGAGTGAAGTATGTTAGACAGAGAAAAACAAATACACGATATCATTTATATTAATATGTGGAATCTGAAGAAATGGTAAAAAAAATGGACCTACTTACAAAATAGAAGTCGAGTCACAGACTGTAGAAAACAAACTTGAGGTTAGCAGGGGGTAAAGTAGAAGGAGGGATAAATTGGGAGATTGAAACTGACATAATACACACCACTATATATAGAATAGATAAGAATACTGCATAGTACAAGCAACACTATGCAATACTGTGTAATGACTTTCACGGGAATAGAACCTAAAAAAGACTGGATGTATATGTATGTGTATAACTGACTCACTTTGCTATACAGCAGAAACTGACACAATATTGTAAATTATTGTACTCAATAAAAATAAAACAAGTAAATAATCATATGCTACATTTTCATATTTTAATATGAGAATATTGTATTTATATCTATTTCTAGACTGTTCTACTGCTCTGTTTAGCCTTCTTCCACTACTTTATCATTTTTGTTATTGTAGCTTTATATTTACTACAAAGTAGAGCTATCGTATCTGTTGTGGGAGTGTTGGGGTTGATGTAAAGTAAATGCAAAAACTCAGAACCCTAGGACAGTAGTTATACCAGTCAGAAGCTAACTGAATATGTTCAAATATATTCTACCAAAATTAAACATTTATCTCATGAATATATATCATGATATATAATTAATATAATATATCTAGGTGTGTCTTGATAAATTGATAAGCCATCTCAAATGTAACAAAGCCCATAGATACAAGCATGTTACAATATTAGAAGGTTAATATGCTCTCTATGACTAGATCATAGGGAAGAATTACACGATCATCTCTGTAGATGATGGAAGAAAATGTCATTTGATTCAATGCTACATTTGTTTCGAGAGTATAATTTTCTTAGTAAACTAACATAACTGAAGATGCAAATCTCAAACTGAAAACCAGCAGCATTCTTGCTAGTCAATGCACTTGGACAAAATAACAGAAAATACAAAACATTTTAAAAGATTCTATTGCTTTTGATTTTCTAATTTGTTAACTTTCCCATATATCTTTATCAGTCTTTTCCTTTCACCTTCCTTAGATTTTCTTTCTTTTTTTTACACCTTCTTCAGTTTTCTTTAGTGGATTACTTTTCTTTCTTCTTTATTGTTTTGTGATGTCAATCTTTGAGGTATGAACTTTCTTTTTTTTTTTTTTTAATCACTTAATTTTTTTTTATTAGTTGGAGGCTAATTACTTCACAACATTTCAGTGGGTTTTGTCATACATTGATATGAATCAGCCATAGATTTACACGTATTCCCCATCCCGATCCCCCCTCCCACCTCCCTCTCCACCCGATTCCTCTGGGTCTTCCCAGTGCACCAGGCCCGAGCACTTGTCTCATGCATCCCATCTGGGCTGGTGATCTGTTTCACCATAGATAATATACATGCTGTTCTTTCGAAACATCCCACCCTCACCTTCTCCCACAGAGTTCAAAAGTCTGTTCTGTACTTCTGTGTCTCTTTTTCTGTTTTGCATATAGGGTTGTCGTTACCATCTTTCTTAAATTCCATATATATGTGTTAGTATGCTGTAATGTTCTTTATCTTTCTGGCTTACTTCACTCTGTATAATGGGCTCCAGTTTCATCCATCTCATTAGAACTGATTCAAATGAATTCTTTTAATGGCTGAGTAATATTCCATGGTGTATATGTACCACAGCTTCCTTATCCATTCATCTGCTGATGGGCATCTAGGTTGCTTCCATGTCCTGGCTATTATAAACAGTGCTGCGATGAACATTGGGGTGCACGTGTCTCTTTCAGATCTGGTTTCCTCAGTGTGTATGCCCAGAAGTGGGATTGCTGGGTCATATGGCAGTTCTATTTCCAGTTTTTTAAGAAATCTCCACACTGTTTTCCATAGCGGCTGTACTAGTTTGCATTCCCACCAACAGTGTAAGAAGGTTCCCTTTTCTCCACACCCTCTCCAGCATTTATTGCTTGTAGACTTTTGGATAGCAGCCATCCTGACTGGCGTGTAATGGTACCTCATTGTGGTTTTGATTTGCATTTCTCTGATAATGAGTGATGTTGAGCATCTTTTCATGTGTTTGTTGCCATCTGTATGTCTTCTTTGGAGAAATGTCTGTTTAGTTCTTTGGCCCATTTTTTGATTGGGTCATTTATTTTTCTGGAATTGAGCTTCAAGAGTTGCTTGTATATTTTGAGATTAATCCTTTGTCTGTTTCTTCATTTGCTATTATTTTCTCCCAATCTGAGGGCTGTCTTTTCACCTTACTTATAGTTTCCTTTGTTGTGCAAAAGCTTTTAAGTTTCATTAGCTCCCATTTGTTTAGTTTTGCTTTTATTTCCAATATTCTGGGAGGTGGGTCATAGAGGATCTTGCTGTGGTTTATGTCGGAGAGTGTTTTGCCTATGTTCTCCTCTAGGAGTTTTATAGTTTCTGGTCTTACATTTAGATCTTTAATCCATTTTGAGTTTATTTTTGTGTATGGTGTTAGAAAGTGTTCTAGTTTCATTCTTTTACAAGTGGTTGACCAGCTTTCCCAGCACCACTTGTTAAAAGGTTGTCTTTTTTCCATTGTATATCCTTGCCTCCTTTGTCAAAGATTAATGGTGCCATAGGGTTCGTGGATTTATCTCTGTGTCTTCGTGATTCTGTTCCATTGATCTATATTCCGTTCTTTGCATGCCAGTACCATACTGTCTTGATGACTGTGGCTTTGTAGTAGAGTCTGAAGTCAGGCAGGTTGATTCCTCCAGTTCCATTCTTCTTTCTCAAGATTACTTTGGCTATTCGAAGGTTTTTTGTATTTCCATACAAATTGGTTGAAATTATTTGTTCTATTCTGCCTGAACAAGTACCGTTGGTAGCTTTATAGGGATTGCATTTGATCTATAGACTGCTTTGGGTAGAATAGCCATTTTGACAATATTGATTCTTCCAATCCATGAACACGGTATGTTTCTCCATCTGTTTGTGTCCTCTTTGATTTCTTTCATCAGTGTTTTATAGTTTTCTATGTATAGGTCTTTGTTTCTTTAGGTAGATATACTCCTAAGTATCTTATTCTTTTTGTTGCAATGGTGAATGTTATTGTTTCCTTAATTTCTCTTTCTGTTTTTTCATTGTTAGTATATAGGAATGCAAGGGATTTTTGTGTGTTAATTTTATATCCTGCAACTTTACTATCTTCATTGATTAGCTCTGGTAATTTTCTGGAAGAGTCTTTAGGGTTTTCTATATAGAGGATCATGTCATTGCAAACAGCGAAGTTTTCACTTCTTCTTTTCTATCTGGATTCTTTACTCTTCTTTTTCCTGCTTCTGATTGCTGTGGCCAGAACTTCCAACACTAATGTTGAATAGTTAAGTGGTGAAGAGGGTGGCTACCCTTGTCTTGTTCCTGATTATCAGGGGAAATGCTTTCAAATTTTTTCAACCATTGAGGGTGATGCTTGTGTGGGTTTGTCAATATATCACTTTTATTATGTTGAGGTATTTCCCTTCTATTCCTGCTTTCTGGAAGAGTTTTAATCATAAATTGATGCTGAATTTTGTCCAAAGGCTTTCTCTGCATCTATTGAGATAATCACATGGTTTTTATCTTTCAATTTGTTAATGTTGTGTATTACATTGATTGATTTGTGGATATTAAAGAATCCTTGCATTCCTGGGATAAAGCCCACTTGGTCGTGGTGTATGATTTTTTAAATATGTTGTTGGATTCTGTTTGCTAGAATTTTGTTAAGGATTTTTGCATCTATGTTCATCAGTGATATTGGCTTGTAGTTTTCTTTTTTTGTGGCATCTTTGTCTGGATTTGGAATTAGGGTGATGGTGGTCTCATAGAATGAGTTTGGAAGTTTACCTTCCTCTGCAATTTTCTGGAAGAGTTTGAGTAAGATAGGTGTTAGCTCTTCTCTAATTTTTTGGTAGAATTCAGCTGTGAAGCCATCTGGTCCTGGGCTTTTGTTTGCTGGAAGATTTCTGATTACAGTTTTGATTTCCTTGCTTGTGATGGGTCTGTTAAGATCTTCTATCTCTTCCTGGTTCAGTTTTGGAAGGTTATACTTTTCTAAGAATTTGTCCTTTCATCCAGTTGTCCATTTTAATTGGCATAAGAGTGCTGGTAGTAAGTTCTTATGAATCTTTGTATTTCAGTGGTTGCTGTTGTGACCCCCATTTT